>NW_020885057.1:377517-411617 GCF_003945725.1 Corapipo altera
TCTCTCTTTTGAGTTCATTTTCCCCTGCTGGTTAACTTTTAAACCAGCACAACTTGTGACAGCAGCTCGCTCTAGTACAGATGTATTGGTCACATAATCTGACCAGTGGATGTTAAGGATTGTACGGAGGTAGCGTTGATGGAAGCGTTCTAGGAGATGCAGGTGGTGGCGGTAGATGACCCATGATTCGGAACCGTATAAGAGAGTAGACAACACTATGGCTCTGTAAACACTGATCTTGGTGTTTTTCTTCAAGTGTTTATTACGCCATACTCTTTTGTGGAGTTTTCCAAAAGCACTATATGCCTTAGCTAACCTGTTGTCTATCTCTCCATCAATCTTACCATCTGAGGAGATGAGGCTACCAAGGTAATTAAACTGTTGGACTGATTTGAGCTCTGATTGGTCAATGGTGATGTGGGGATGATGGGGGACTTCCTGAGGTGCAGGTTGATGGAGGACCTCTGTCTTCTTTAAGCTGACTTCCAACCCAAAGAGTTCAGTAGCATCTGCAAAGCAGGATGTTAAATGCTGCAGGGTTGCTTCGGTGTGAGCAACAAGGGCGGCGTCATCAGCATAAAGTAGCTCCCGGACAAGGTAGTTTAATGTCTTGGTGTGGGTCTTCAGTCGCCTTAGATTGAATAGACTTCCATCAGTACGATATCGAATGTAGATACCATCCTGATCAGCGAGGTCTGCTGTGGCCCTTTGGAGCATCATGCTAAAGAAGACGGTGAATAGGGTAGGAGCGAGAACGCAGCCTTGTTTCACACCATTCTTAATTAAGAAGGGCTCAGAAAGTGTGTTGCCATATCAGACTTGGCCGTGCTGATCCTCATGGAGTGAGATGATCATTTTAAGGAACTTGGGGGGACAACCTAAACGTTCCAAAATCTGCCACAGACCTTTTCTGCTCACAGTATCAAAAGCCTTGGTGAGGTCGACAAAGGTTACATAGAGACCTTTGTTCTGTTCCCTACACTTCTCTTGCAGTTGTCTGAGGACAAAGACCATGTCTGTGGTACTCCTGTTGGCTCTGAAACCACACTGACTTTCAGGTAGAATTCCTTCTGCTATAGTGGGTATTAGTCTGTTCAAGAGTATTCTTGCCAGGATTTTGCCAGCAATGGAGAGTAGAGTAATACCACGGTAGTTTGAGTAATCTGATTTAATACCTTTCTTCTTGTACAAAGTGATGATGACTGCATCACGAAGGTCTGATGGTAGTTCACCGAGCTCCCAACAGCGCACCACAAACTCATGGAATTTGGTGTGGAGTGCAAGGCCCCCATGTTTCCAGACTTCAGGTGGAATTCCATCAACCCCAGCTGCCTTGCCGATTTTCACCTGCTGTATGGTCTTGAGGGTTTCTCCTAAAGTGGGGGCAGTATCCAATTCATACTTTACTGGTTGTTGTGTGATGGACTGAATTGCTGAATCATGGACTACACGGTTGGTACTGAAAAGAGTCTGACAGTGTTCAGACCATCGATTCAGAATGGAGGTTTTTTTCTGTTAGAAGGGTTTGACCATCAGCGCTGAGTAGAGGGCTTTGTACCTGGTATGTGGGCCCGTATGCTGTTTTCAGGGCCTCATAGAATCCTTTGTGATCACCCGTATCTGCACAAAATTGAGTTTTTTCAACTAGATCGATCCACCACTTGTTCTGGATGTCACGGAGTTTCTGTTGGAGCTTGCTGCATGCAAGACGAAAGGCTGTTTTTCTTGCGTGACAGGATGGCAGTGCAAGGTGTGCTTGGTGGGCGGTTCTCTTCTTCCTCAACAAGTCTTGGATTTCTTGATTGTTTTCGTCAAACCAGTCCTTGTTCTTCTTGAGGGAGAACCCTAAGGATTCTTCAGAGGATTGCAGGATGCTGTTTTTAATATGGTGCCAGATCGTTTCAGGAGAGGAATCTGCAGAAGCTGTGGGAATGTTTTCGAGCCTAGTCTGAAGGTTTGCCTGGAAACTGTCTCTTACTGTGGTTGATTGGAGATTGTTAACTTGGAGTCTTCTCCTTGGGATGCTGCCCCTTTTTGGTTTGAATTTGAGATTGAAATTGAGTTTACAGCACAAGCCGATGGTCTGTTTGGCATTCTGCGCTGGGCATCATGCGGGTATGGTGGACATCGCAAACATCTCTCTGTCGCACCAAGACATAATCAATGAGGTGCCAATGCTTAGATCTGGGGTGCATCCAGGTTGTCTTCAGACTATCTTTCTGCTGAAAGATAGTATTAGTGATGGTGAGTTGTTGCTCTGCACAGAATTCTAGCAGAAGTTGACCATTATCGTTGCAGTTTCCAACACCATGTTTGCCTAATACTCCTTTCCAGGTTTCAAAATTCTTGCCTACTCTGGCGTTGAAGTCACCAAGGATAACGATCTTATCATCTGCAGGAACCTTTTGGGTAAGGAGGTGCAGGTCAGTGGAAAATTTATCTTTTTCAGCAGGGTCAACTTGGAGAGTTGGGGCATATATACTAAAGATGACAACATGTTGCTTGTTGTTTAGTGGAAGGCGTAGGGAGATAATGCGGTCAGAGTGACCTGTTGGCAGATTTTTGAGTTTAGGAACAATGGAGTTTTTGATCATGAAACCGACTCCTGAGAGGTGTTTTTCGGTTCTGGGCTTGCCTGACCAAAAGAGTGTAACCGGCACCATGTTCTCTGAGGCTGCCTTCTTCATTAAGGCGAACTTCACTGAGAGCGGCAATGTCGATGTTGAGAAGAGCCAGCTCATGGGCAATTAGGGCAGACTGACGCTCAGGACGTCCGCTATCCGCAGAATCGAGCATGGTTCTGATGTTCCAACATGCTAGAGTTAATTTAGGTACACCTTTGGAGGCAGGTGCATGCCTTTGTCTTTTGATCTTTGTGCGACCGCATTGGAAGAAGATGCCCGTTGGCCTGCGGTTAACCAACCGGGTGAAAGTGGATATGAGTTTTGTTTAGGTCACCTTTTCTAGACCCCTCTCCGAGTGGAGCAAGCAGTGCTGTCCTTGAAAAGGCTGCTTGGTCATTCAGGGTGCTGCCCCAAGAGACTGTCATCTCCGGTCAGTCTCAAATGACCAATATCCTGAACTGCCTGCATGCAGGGTTGAGTCTGCAGCTCCCAGTGCACCTTTCACCTGCCGTTTTGACCCTCGCCCGTCGCTACAGGACTTTTTGCATGTGGGTAAAGCCTTCAAGCCTGCGCAATGGATTTTTAGGTGAGACACAGTGTGCGCGGAACTGAACTCACCCTTTAATCCTGAGGTTCATCTGCCAGGGTCGATCGAGCTTGGACGGTGGCAGTGAGGTCCTCAGGATGTAGGTTTGATTAGAGTGACCTTCTCTTAGACGGATGGCCTTACAGGGCTAAGTGAGTTCCATCTGCCCGGGTTTGGGATTGGAGTTGTCCTTCTCCTAGGATGACTGCCAGGAGGCTAATGAGCTCATCCTGCCCAAGAATGTATTAAATCTGGTCCTACGGTTTTTGATCTGTCTGGCATGGGCGACCCTACTGGAGGCATGTACCATATAGCTCGCAACCACACAGGGGTACAGAGACTATGTTCCTATTAGAACGCTTTGGGCAAGTCTTTCATTTCCTACTTTATTATCATCTACCTATAAACAAACTGAAGGAGGTACCCAGGGACAACCCTTTGTCCTGTCCACCGTTTCAGGATGTAACAGAGTAAAGCAAGTATATCCAGAACATGTCGAACCTGGGCAGTAGCCACAGGAGAACCAAAACCAGACAGGCAGAACAAAGCAAACATTCTGACCCCAGTACCCATCCAGGCAGGGGTGCCTTTTATTGGCCCCAGTCTGGCGGGGACCCCCATTATTCTAAAAGAACCCACTACCCACCCTGACCTTATCCTTCCCCCACTGTGTTTCCACGAATCTTCAGGCACACTACTCACCTGGGACATTTCATATGGGATTGTACCGCTCTTCCTCCTGCTGGTCGGCAGCCCCCCACGACCCGCTTGACACACTACGCTAATCCTCCCCCCCACCCAACCCCTCCCCCCCCAACCCTGGAACGCCAAACCTCTGTGTGCTCCGAAGCTTCCTTCTCCTCTTTCATGGAGGTGCAGTACCTGCCGGCAAGGCTCCCCCTGTCTTTCCTCTCTCCCACAACGGCCGGGCCCAGGGGCACAACCGCACGGGGAAGGCCCCCGGCAGCCCCTCAAGTTATATCTAATAACTCCCAAATATCTTTTTTATCACCACCTGCCTTTTGCAGTTTTTTCCTTATATCATCTGCAGACTGTCCTATAAATAAATACACCAGGTGCTTTTTCCCCAGATCTGACTCCGTATCAATGTCAGTGTATTTTCTTATGACCTCTTTCAACCTATTCAGAAAATCTGTGGGCGACTCATTCTTGTCCTGTCTAACTTCATACATCTTTGACCAATTCACTGCCTTCAGAACCCCATGCCGGAATCCATAAATTACCCGGTCTTGATAACATTTCAGTGCTTCCAATTTAGGATAGTCGGGGGAGTAAAATATCCTTAAGATCTTCTTCTGGAAACTGCCCAGAAGTTATCAGTATCTCAATTGCAGCTCGAACAGTTTGTTTTACCATCTCTTACTCTGTCAGGTCTAATAAGGTGTCCATCATCACTTCCAGGTCATACCAGTTGGGGTTTTGTGTTTTGATTGCTCTCTGGACATAATTTGCTACTCTGTCTGTGTTATCTCTATATGCCCCTACAGAAGCTTTCCATTGTTGTAATTCAACCAGTGAGAAAGGAACTTTTATTAATATTGTGCCCTGATTGGTTATAGCCTGTCTTAAGGGGGCTTCTGACGGCAGTTTATCCTTTGTTCTCGTCCTACTAGGTACTGGGTCTGGGTCTGCTAATGCTTCGTAGACTCGCCTCCCCTTTGCCTTTGGTTTTACTACAGGAGGATTTACTTCCTCTCCCCCTAGCTATTGCTTGATCCGTCTTCTTCTTCTGTGCCTGTGTCAGCCCTGTCACTATCAAAAGGGGGTAAACCTCGCTTCTGCCTTCTCTCAGCAGCTGAGATTGTCTCGCCTCGTTTTCATGTCTCTGTTCCCTCTTCATTCCATAAAACTAGACTGCCCTCCCTTTGCGGGGGGTGGGGGGAAGGGGGCGGCTCAGTCCCCGGCCCCCATGTCAGTCAGAGCAGAGGTCCTGCCTGTCAGCACTGCCCCTGCCCCTCCCGCACTTCTGGGATCTGTAGTTGCTCCTGCGGCCGCTCCCCCTGCCGTGCCTGTTGACATAGCAGCGGCTCCTCTGAAAGCCCCGGTCCCCACCTGTCCTGCTGAGCCAGGGACAACTCCCGATGTTCCTGCTGAGTCACTGCAGCAGCAGGCAGTCCTCCAGCGACCCCCACCTGTCCAACCCCTGCCTGTCCGGCAGGAGCTGGTCCAGAGGCCGCCGCACCTGTTACCGCAGCCTGTGGGGTTCCCGGGCTATTTCCTCTCCTATCAGGGGATATTAACAGATCCAAGTCGTCGTCCCCAGTGTTCTTAAAATAAATCTGTGGGACAGGAGTAGATTTAACTCGACCTTTCCTCTTCCCTTTCTCTAAATCAATTTCTGAAGCCTCTGTCTCTTCTGAGCCTTTGTTTTTCTTATCCCCCACCACCATTCAGGGCATGTTAATAGAAACATAAACAACTCTGCATAACAGATTTCTTGCCATCTCTGCTCTTTATGAAGAAGCGAAATTAGTTGGAACACTGTGTCCAATTCGAAAGGACCAAATTCCAGCCAAGTCACTCCTCTCACTTGTCCAAATAGAGGCCAGGCATCCACAGATAATCTACATAGCTCTTTCTTTCTTAAAGTTGTCTCAGAACTGGTTAAACTAGTCCAATGTTTCAAAACCAAACCCAAAGGAGACCCTTTAGGGACCTTAATCTTTGAGTGCGCACAACCCATGACAACAAAACACAGACGTCGAGATTAGAACTCACAGGTTCAGGATTACTAAACCAGTATTTTAACCACTGAGCTATGGAGCCACCCTGGCTCCCCACAGGAACAGAGCACTATAATACTTAGAGAGGCGTCCCTCTCTTTCCCTATCAGCCCCCTCTGGTTGAAACGAATCCACTCTGCCTGTACTCAGGCAGTTCAACTGCCTCGGCGAACCCTTTCACCCACAGACTGGAAAACTGACTCTCGCGACTTCTGGGCCCAAGTCCAAGTCTCTTTCCAGTCCTACTGTATTTCCCCTACTTCCCGGGAAACACAAAAACCTCTTTTGCAGCTGCTAACAAAGAAGGTACCTTTCCTTTTCTTACCTCACCTCCATATGGGGTTCTAGGGAGCTGGGGCTTCTCAGATCAGTGCGAGAATTTTCCAAAATAAAATACCGGCTTGAAGGATTTCCTGCAAGATGAAATTTCCCGATCTGAAGGAAGTTCAAGTCCACATTTTCCCCGTACGGGCCACCAGCTGATGCCTAAAAGGAACTGAGGAAAAAAACTCCAAAGCAGTTTAATTGGAGATGAGATAAGAAAAGGATTTAATTCCATTACAAGATGTGCGCGTGCCCATCTGTTACAGATGTTACAATTTATGATACTGCCTGTCCAATCCCAGATTTTTCCACCCCCTGGCTTTTGCCCTGGTCCACCCCCAGTCCCGCCCCTGGGGATTTGGGGTTAGGGTCTCTGAGACCCTTTTCTCCATTAATCTTCATCTTCTTCAGGGTACAGGGGGCACATAGTTACCGAGAGTTTGACTGTACTCTGCGATTTAGGTCAAAGTACAAGTACTTTCTAAATAGAATAGGGCTACCTTGACAAGAGACTAAACATTTTCTACTGGAATTCAGGGGTATTGATATGGGGAACTGGGGTAAAAGGGTTGGAGAATGTGTATAGTTTCTGTGCTAAGGGTAAGTTCTGCTGCTTCTAAATCTACTTCTACTATATAACTACTTATAAAACTTAGAAAAATTAGAAAAATCAAAAGAAACAGATGGACCTTAAGGCATCAAATTTAAGACCACAATGACAGTCGTGAGCAGTTACAAGAAAGACCCCAGCACCTGGAGGGGGGATTCCCAGAAACCTGTTGTAAGATGATAAGGCTACACAAAAAGGGACAAAGACACTCCTGATGGTTTCCCGAAAGACCCCAGCACCTGGGTGAGACTTCCCAGCAACAGACTGATAGGATCAAGGAAGGATGGAATGGTATGGAGATAGCATGGTCTTTCTTTGCAAACATCCTTGTCCCTGTCAGGACAGCCAAAACACAACAAGGTCTTCTTCCAGAAGAATAGGACAGGACCTTTATTGCAACAAATCACTGACATTTATAGTCCTTGGTGTAACATACATGTTATACCACCATTGGTGATTCTACATAAACATATATCACACTTGGTTGCCTTGTAGCACACTCATGATGATTCAGCATCTGCAAAGTCATAGTGACTTGGCTCCTGCAGTATCATGATGATATTGCAAAAGTTCGAGAAGTCCAGCCTTGCAGTTCTGGTTTCCTTCTCACTTCCTTCCCCAGCTGTCTCAGGGACACACAGGTATCTGTGGTATATCCATTTCTTGGTCTTAGTGAGTTAAAGTGTGTGCTAGTGAGAAGCAGTTATATTCTTTCCTTTTTGCTTTGTGTTACCGAGTGCGTTTAGATTTTGTCCTTTAGATTTTAGTCTTTGTAAGTTGGTCTGTCATGGAGGGGGGTTGCTTGAGTTTTGTATTAAGGTGTTAGAGTGATCTATTGCTTCTTAGGAGAGTGTGCTTCTGGTTTGAGGCTTTATTAGTTAAGTGGAATTTTGTAGTTAAACGTTATCACCGACGATGCGAACCCTATAAGTTGTCACAGATTTGTATTAATAAAAGTTATGGTGTGAGCTGCTAAGAGTTAGTCTGTTTTTTGTTTTTTTCGGTGCTGGCAGGTTTGTCGACAGCATAATAACTTGTAGGAGAAACCTGCTGAGAAGGTTCTCCACTGCTATTAAGTACAGTCCCCATAAATAGGGTATCAAAAGTCCTGTCCATTTCAGTGAATCTGTCAAGCGAAGGGTCTCCCCCTAAGGAGATGTTGACTGACTGTTTTTGGACTTTAAAGGCTTTGAACTCCCAGGAGGGGGACAGTAATAGACAAAAAATATTTTAATACAGGTGGGACAGAAAATTGTTCATTTTTGCTCCTTTTCACATGACAAGTACACCTGGAACCGACTGCCCCAGGGATGTAAACACAGCCCCACTTCTTGCCATTGACCGATCCAGACTGCACCAGAAAAGGGCGAGGCTTCAGAACACTTGCAGTACATTGATGAAATCATCGTATGGGGCAACACAGCAGAAGAAGATTTTGAGAAAGGAGAGAAGGTAATCCAAATCCTCCTGAAGGTCAGTTTTGCCATAAAACAGAGTAAGGTCAAGGGACCTGCCCTGGAAATTCAGTTTTTAGGAGTCAAATGTCAGGATGGATGTCATCAGATTCCAATGGAGGTGGTCAACAAAACAGCAGTGTCGCGGCTTGAGCCCCAAAGTCAATTTTTCAAACCCCCAAAAATCTGCTAAAATGTCGAGAGAAGTTTTCAGACAGGCACAACTCAGCATGGGGAATTATATTAAAACTTATTATTAACACGATAAATACTATAAAACATATATATACAACAATCCTAACTCTCTCTCCTATGGTAAAACAATATATTCCATAGACCATCCTCCTTTCCCCCCATAAAAGTCCAGAAGGAAAGAAGAAGAAGTCTTTTTCACTTTCAAGGCAGCACAGTCTGTCCTCTTCAAGGCAGCAGTTCCGATTTGTCATAGCTGGAAAATCTCTCTTTCCCTTCATTAGAATGCAGGGGTCTCTCTCTCTCACCTCCACTCAGCCCTTCGGTTCCAACCGAAGGTCTCACCTGTGGACTGCAAGCAGGGACAAAAACTCACCTCACCACGGTCATATCACGGAGCACAGGGCATTCCGTGAAAGTCCTTGTCCCCGGGGATCAAGTCAGAACACTTTAGGGGCTTTCAGTTCAGTCCTTATCCCGAAAACGTTCAGCAGATCTCTTCTGCGCTGTCTCAGTTGCAGACAATCAGCTCAGCTGCAACATGGCAGGGGGGCCACTTCCCCCCCATTCCTCGGTTTCAGCTGCCCTCGTCCAAACCTCATGTGGGGGCCCTCCGAGCTCTCGACTCATCTCTCTCTAGTTGCTGCTTCTGCTGCGTTTCGGGACTCCCTTCAAGTTTGGAAGTCCACTCCTCCTTCCCAAGGAGGTCATAGGGTTCTGGGGTTTAATTCAGTCTTACCCCAAAACATTCCTGCTGAGCTTTTTCTGCTCTGTTGCCAGTTCTCTCTCTGCAGGACATCTCTGCGTCTCTCAGTCTGGCTCTGTGCCATGTTGCTGCTCGCCAGCTATCTTCTCTTGCTCTGTGTAATTTCTCTGCACAGTCCTTTTGGCCAGAAGCCAGTCTTAGCTCTGGTCATTCCGTGCTGCCTCCGCCCCTGCTCTGGCACCTTCTGCCGCCCACTCACAGTGAATAAACTCCCCCCAGCCTTTGGCCACGGCACCTGGTCCAGTTTTAACACTGCACCGGGTCTCCCATGGTCCCAGTTGGGGGGGGACTTGGCCTCCAGCAGGACCCGCTGGTCCCCCTCTCTAACATGTGGCGTTTCAACTCATGGCTACCTCTCCTTCCAGTTGCACAGTTCCAGTCTTCTTTTCCGGTTTGTGTAATATGCTAATTTCGCAGGGGTGCACTGCAGCTTTCTATTGGCTCTGCATCGGAAACTCACTTGGGATTAACCATTTCCAGTCCCAAGGGAAAAACCTTTTTTTCAAACCACAACAAGCAGCTATGTCCTCACTGACCAGCAAGAAGGAAACACAGGCTTTCCTAGGCACTGTGGGTTTTTGGAGGATGCATATTCCAGATTACAGTCAGACTGTAAGCCCTCTCTATCATGTGACACAGAAGAAGTGGGGTCCTGAACAACAACAAGCTTTTGAACAAATTAAACAGGAGATTGTTCATGAAGTAGCCCTTGGGTCAGTCCAGACAGGACAGGATGTAGAAAACATGCTGTACACCGCAGCTGGGGGGAATGGTCCTTCCTGGAGCCTCTGGCAAAAAGTACCAAAGTACCCCGGGAGACTCAAGGATGACCCCTGGGGTTCTGGAGTCAGGGAGACAAAGGATCCGAGGCCTAGTACACCTCAATTGAAAAGGAGATCCTGGCAGTTTATGAAGGGGTTCTAGCTGCTTCAGAAGTGATTGGCACCAAAGCACAGCTCCTCCTGGCACCCCGACTGCCAGTGTTGGGCTGGATGTTCAAAGGGAAAGTCCCTTCCACAGATCATGCCACTGATGCCACGTCGAGCAAGTGGATGACTGATCACACAGAGAGCTTGAATAGGGAATCCCAATCACTCAGGGATCTTGGAAGTCATCATGAATGGTCTGAAGGAGAAAATTTCAGATTATCATCATCAGAGGAGAAGGTGACACGTGCTGAGGAGGCCCCACCATATAATCAACTACCAGAAAATTAAAAGGAACATGCTCTGTTCACTGATGGTTCCTGCCTTATTGTAGGGATTGTGTGGAGTAATGGGTAGGGTTGACAGTTAAGGGAGAAATAGAATTACAAAAGAAAAACAGTTGCTGCTTCCCGGATGACAAAAAAAAGGCTCCTGCTGCCTCTTCCTGGATATTAAAAGGTCACAATGCCCTGCAAAGTTCCCAAAGCATTGATCAGCACCTGGATGCACCAAAGAATGGAGTGGTGTGGAGGCACCACAGCCCCTCTTCCAAACATCCTGTAGGAAGGGAACATAGTGATCCCTTTTGACCTGTGTCATTTATCCATCAAGAAAGAATAGACCCAGATTTAGCAATTATGACTAAAGTCATGCAAACTCCAAGAAAAAAAAGTATAAAAAGGAGATGGAGATGGGAAAAGATTGAAGGAAGTTTTCCATCGCAACTGCTGGGATTGACTGAGTCATACCTGCCTGCCTTACTGCCCCCTGGGACGCTGGTCCTGTGAGGAATTTAAAATTGCTTTTAAAGAACTAGACCTTGCTTTCGCTTCATAGTGTTTTAGAAGGTTTCTGTACTTTAAAGTTTGTGCTTGTGCTTTGCTTTATATTATTATTACATGGCTTTAAGTATGTTTTTGTAGCCAGACCCTATCACTGACAACCACAAACTTTTATTAGCTTGTCACAATTTGTATTAATAAAAAGTGTTATTCCGTAAACTGCTAGTGATTTCTAAAAATCCGGTATAAGGAACTGCTCAGAGACTTTGGATCTTTTGAGCAGCAAAGGTATTTATTTCGACGTGGGGAGCAAGCGTGGTTCACACCACAAAAAACTTGCTTGAAGGTTTCACACAAAATCAGGGGTTTTATACAATTTTTCATATATGATTAAATGCATATTCATATGATTACAACATCTATCTATACATATTAATAACGGGTGGAGTATAGGCGGAGCTCAGGTAGAGCTTAGGGTGGTGCTTCTCTTGGTCCTCAATTTCGGTGGTAAATCTGCTCTTCCTTTCCTTTACAAAGATGCTAACAGTTTGTTGACAGCGGAATAACTTGTGGGAGATATCTGCTGAGGGATCTTCCCTTTCACTGTTAAGTGGCAGTCCCTGAAAAGGGTAATTGAATTACCCTAATCTTGTGAATCTGTTTGGTGAAGAGTTCCTGTGAGGAACTGGCCATTTGCTGCCCAGGCTTGGCTCCTCCTCGGAACCGATTAAGGTGAGTGAGGGGTGGGTCAGGCTCGTTAGCAGGTGATAGGGGCGGCTATATAAGAGCCTCCAGGAGCATGAGCGAGCTTCACTCACGCACCCCACAGGAGCAGACTAACAGGGGTGTGGCACAGCAATTTCAAGGCATTTCAAGCAGGCAGGGCTCAACCAGCTCCCACTTCTCGTACGTGAGTGTGCTTTTTAAAGCTAGCAATGGTTTTCAGAAAAACAAAAGCCATTACTGCTGTTAATACTAGGAGTGTGTCTGCTCAGACACTCCCCTCGAAGAAGGATGCAGCCACCCAGGTCTCTGGGTGTGCTGAGTGTCTGAGCCTGATGTTGGTACTGGAGGATGGTGTAGGAGGTAGCTGTGTACGATGCGAGCAGGTGAGTGACTTGCTGTGCCTGGTAGCAGAACTTAAGGAAGAGGTAGAGAGATTAAGGTGCATTAGGGAGAGTGAAATGGAAATTGACTGGTGGAGTCAAACCCTTTTGAACCCTAAGGAAGTCAAACAGGAGACGGCGAAGCCCTGCCCCTCCTGCCATAAGGCAGATGGAGCAGACCAAATTGATGGGGGGGAATGGAAACAGGTCCCTAATGGGAGAGGTAAAAGAACTCTCTCTCGACCCCCATCACCCCCCAGGGTGCCCTTGAAGAATAAATATGAGTCCCTGGACCCAGACAGTCAGGTAGAGGACAACCAAGAAGATCTCTCTGGAGAGCCTCCTGGTTCGACCCTGTCTAATAGACGGATTACAACCACAGGTATAAAGAAAAAAAGAAGGGTAGTTGTAGTCGGTGACTCCCTTCTGAGGGGAACTGAGGGCCCTATTTGTCGCCCAGACCCATCCCAGAGAGAAGTATGCTGCCTTCCTGGGGCCAGGGTGAGGGATATTAGTAAGAGACTTCCTGAGTTAATTCAACCCTCAGACTATTATCCACTGGTGGTAGTCCAGGCTGGCAGTGAGGACATTAATCGAAGAAGTGCCAGGATAATTAAAAAAGACTTCAAAGCACTGGGTCGGTCAGTTCAGGGGACAGGAGCACAGGTGATATTTGCCTCAGTTCCTGTACTATCTGGGATGGATGAGGAGTTAAATAAAGAGTGGAGTAAAAAAACCCAACTCCTCAACAGATGGCTAAAGGATTGGTGCCACTGTCAAAATTTTGGTTTCTTTGACCATGGGGCAAACTCCATGGTACCTAGTTTCTTAAAATCAGATGGGATTCATCTTTCTAGGAAGAAGAGGACTGTAGCCCATAAGTTAGCGAGGCTGATCAGGAGGGCTTTAAACTAGGTTTGAAGGGGGAAGGGGTTGAAACCGGGCTCTCCAGTGATCAGCCTAAGGATGGAAAGCCTGAGTTAAGAATTAAATCAACAACCCACCTGAAGTGCATGTACACTAATGCACGCAGTATGGGCAACAAACAAGAGGAGCTGAAAGCCATTGTGCAACAGGAAGGCTATGATGTAGTCGCCATCACAGAAACGTGGTGGGATGACTCGCATGACTGGAGTGTTGCCATGGATGGCTACAAGCTCTTCAGAAAGAACAGACAGGGCAGGGGAGGTGGAGGGGTGGCTTTATATGTTAGAGAGTCTCTTGACTCTGTTGAACTTGAGATCAGCAACGATAAGGTTGAGCGCCTGTGGACCAGAATCAGGGGGAAGACCAATAAGGCCGACATCATCATAGATGTCTGTTACAGACCGCCCTACCAGGATGACGAAGGGGATGAAATATTCTACCAGCAGCTGACGGATGTCTTGAAATTGTCAGCCCTTGTCCTTGTGGGTGACTTTAACCTGCCGGATATCTGCTGGGAGCTCAATACTGCAGAGAAGAGGCAGTCTAGGAAATTCCTGGAGTGTATAGAGGACAATTTCCTCCATCAACTGGTAAATGAACCTACCAGGGGTAAGGCCCCGCTAGACCTGCTGTTTACAAACAGAGAGGGGCTGATGGGAGATGCAGTGGTTGAAGGCCGCCTGGGAAATAGTGACCATGAAATAATAGAATTTTCAATACTCAGAGATTCAAGGAGAAACAACAATAAAACCTCTACGCTGGACTTCCGGAGGGCAGATTTTGACCTATTCAGAAGTCTAGTCCAGAGCATACCCTGGGAAACAACCCTTGAAAACAAGGGGTTCCAGGAGGGATGAATGTGCTTCAAGCAGGAAGTTTTGAGTGCACAGGAACAGGCCGTACTGGTGTGCCAAAAGGCAAGCCAGCGGGGAAGACAACCAACTTGGTTAAACAGGGAGATTCTGAAGGAAATCAGGGATAAAAAGAGAGTTTACCGACTGTGGAAGAAAGGGCTGACTACTTACGAAGAATTCAGGAAGACAACTAGATCATGCAGAAAGAAAATCAGGGATACAAAAGCGCAATTTGAAGTTAAATTAGCCACTTCTGTTAGAGATAACAAAAAGTCCTTCTATAAATACATTAATAACAAAAGGAGGGGCAAAGAAAACCTCCATTCTTTGAGGGACTTGGAGGGAAACATAGTTAATAGAGATGAGGAGAAGGCTGAGGTACTTAACACCTACTTTGCCTCAGTTTTTACCAGTAGGACAGGTGGCCCTCAAGGCAACTGGCCTCTGGAGCTGGTAGACAGAGATAGGAAACCAAATAGTCCCCTTGTATTCCAGGAGGAAATAGTGACTTACTGAGTCATCTGGATCCTCACAAGTCTATGGGACCAGACGGGATCCATCCTAGGGTAATGAGGGAGCTGGCAGAAGAGCTTGCCAAACCACTCTCCATCATCTTCCAACAATCCTGGCTCACTGGGGAGGTCCCATATGACTGGAAGTTGGCAAATATCACCCCAATCCATAAAAAAGGCTGCAAGGCTGACCCTGGTAACTACAGACCTGTCAACCTGACCTCGGTGCCTGGCAGAGTTATGGAGCAGATTATCCTGTGTGAAATCACACAGCAGCTACAGGATGGACAAGGGATCAGACCCAACCAACATGGGTTTAGGAGGGGCAGATCCTGTTTGACCAACCTGATCTCCTTTTACGATCAGGTGACCCACCTGGTGGATGAGGGAAAGGCTGTGGATGTGGTCTATCTGGACTTCAGCAAAGCCTTTGACACTGTCTCCCATAACATACTCATGGAAAAGCTGGCAACCCATGGCTTGGAAAGGGGCACTCTATGCTGGGTCAGGAACTGACTCAAGGGCCGGGCCCAGAGAGTGCTGGTGAACGGAACTGCATCCAGTTGGAGGCCAGTCACCAGTGGTGTTCCCCAGGGGTCAGTGCTGGGCCCAGTCCTTTTTAACATCTTTATCGATGATTTAGGTGAGGGGATTGAGTCCATCATCAGCAAATTTGCAGATGACACCAAGTTGGGAGGGAGTGTCGACCTGCCGGAAGGCAGGAGGGCTCTGCAGAGGGATCTGGATAGACTGGAGAGATGGGCTGACTCCAATGGAATGAAGTTCAACAAGACCAAGTGCCGGGTCCTGCACTTTGGCCACAACAACCCCCTGCAGCACTACAGGCTGGGCACAGAGTGGCTGGAGAGCAGCCAGGCGGAAAGGGACCTGGGGGTACTGATCGACAGGAGGCTGAACATGAGCCAACAGTGTACCCAGGTGGCCAAGAAGGCCAATGGCATCCTGACCTGCATCAGGAACAGTGTGACCAGCAGGAGCAGGGAAGTGATCCTTCCCCTGTACTCTGCATTGGTGAGACCACACCTTGAGTATTGTGTTCAGCTCTGGGCCCCTCAGTTCAGGAAGGATATTGAGGTGCTGGAGCGGGTCCAGAGAAGAGCAACGAGGCTGGTGAAGGGACTTGAGCACAAGTCCTATGAGGAGAGACTGAGGGAGCTGGGGTTGTTTAGTCTGGAGAAGAGAAGGCTTAGAGGTGACCTCATCACTCTCTTCAACTACCTGAAGGGAGGTTATAGCCAGGTGGGGGTTGGTCTCTTCTCCCAGGCAACCAACAATAGGACAAGGGGACATGGGCTCAAGCTCTGCCAGGGGAGGTTTAGGTTAGATATTAGGAAGAAATTCTTTACAGAGAGGGTTATCAGGCATTGGAACGGCCTACCCAGAGAGGTGGTGGATTCACCATCCCTGGAGGTTTTTAAGAAGAGATTGGACGTGGCCCTTAGTGCCATGATATAGTAATTGGAGTTGGATCAGGGGTTGGACTTGATGATCTTGGAGGTCTTTTCCAACCCAATCTATTCTATGATTCTATGAATACCAGACAGACTAGATTGGATTTATATGGTTTCATTTTCCCTGGGACACTAACATACAAATATATCTTTAAGGGTCAGGCATATTCCCCCCTTTTACGTGACAGGGATACATTGAAAATGGAAAGCTGCCATATGGAGTCCTATGCATCGAGTCACAGAAGCTTTTGAGGGACAAGGTGGTTCAAGTCAAGTTGCAGAGCTGAAAGCTGTCCAGGTGACTTTAGATATCACTGAACGAGACAAATGACCAGCACTCTACCTCTACACTGACTTGTGGATGGTAGCAAATGCTCTGTGGGGATGGTTGGACTGATGGAAAAAGACCAATTGGCAGTGCAGAGAGAAACCCATCTGGGCTGCTGAATTGGGGCAAGACGTTGCCCAGGTAGAGAAGTTGGCTGTAAAAGTACATCATGTAGATGCACACATACCCAAGAGTCAGGCTACTGAAGAACATCACAACAGACACGTGGATCAAGGTGCCAAGGTTAAAGTGTCTCAGGTGGGTCTGAACTGGCAACATAAGGGTGAATTATTTCTGTCTCAGTGGGCCCATGTTGCCTCAGATCATCAGGGAAGAGATTCAATATACAGATAGGCTCATGATCAAGGGGTGGATTTAACCATAGACACTATCTCCCAGGTTATCCACAACTCTGAAACATGTGCTGCAATCAAGTAGACCAAGCGGGTAAAGCCTCTGTGGTATGGGGGATGATGGTTGAAATATAAATATGGGAGGCCTGGTAGATTGTTTAAATCACACTCCTGCAGACTCACCAAGGCAAGCACTATGTGCTGACAATGCTGGAAACAACCACTGGATGACTGGAGACGTACCCTGTGCCTCACGTCACTGCCCAGAACACTATATTGGGCCTTGAAAAGAAAGTCCTGTGGACACATGGCACCCCAGAAAGAATTGAGTCAGACAACGGGACTCATTTAAAAAGTAACCTCATAGACATTGGGCCAGAGAGCACGGCACTGAGTTGGTATATCATATTCCCTATCATGCACCAGCCTCCAGGTAAAATTGATGTGGTGGTTTGAGACCCCCAAAAATCCAATTCCCAAGTCCAAACCCCCCTCCCACAACTCAACCCAGTGTGAGGGGGGGGGTTTCCAGACACAACACAAGACTCAATATGGGGGGAAGGGAATTATATTACAATTATTACACAAATATTATAATACATTATTTATGCAATCCTAACTATCTCTCCTATGATAAAACAGTATTTACATTGGATCAAATCTCTTTTCCCTCCAATAAAAGTCCAGAAGGGAAGAAGGAAAGATCCTTTCCACGTTTAGGGCAGCAGTGTCTCTCTTCTCCAATGCAGCAGTCATAGCTGGAGTTATTGTTACTGGATCTCTCTCTCCATTATACACAAGGGGGTCTCCTCTCACCCCTCTCGGCCCTTCGACTCCAATCGAAGGTGTCTCTCCCGTGGACTGCGATTGCTGGGACAAAAGCTCGCATCACCATGTCATATCAGGAAGTGCAGAGGTCTTCGTGACAGTCCCTTTCCTCAGGGGATTTAAGTTCCCCATGAGTCAGAATGTTTAGGGCAGCTTTTAGTTTAGTCCTTGCTCTAAGTGTTCTATCAGAGCTTCTTTGCTCTGTCTCAAAACTGCCAGCGTGGTAGCAGTGGGGGGGGGGGGGGGGAAACGGCCCCTTCCCCCCTGCATTCTGTCTGGCCGTCCCAGTCCAGCTTCCAGGACATCTCTGAGCTCTCAACTCTTCTCTCTCTGCTGCATGTTGCATTTTAGGACTTCCATCAAGTAGGAGTCCACCCCCTCCTCCTAGGAGGGGTCTCAAAGGGGTTTTGGGGGGTTTAATTCAGTTCTTACCCCAAAACTGTCTCTGTTGAGCTTTCTCTGCTCTGTCTCTCCATCAGACATCTCTGTGTCTCTCTGTTTAACTGCATGCAGTCTTTGCTGCTTGTTTCTTATCTTCTTGGCTTTCTACCACAGTTCTTTGTTCACTGCTGCTCTGCTGCCGCTTTCAGTATCTCTGGCTGTCCACTCACAGCAAGGAAACTTCTTAGCTACAGATCCCTGGCCCAGTCTAATACTGTTCCAAGTTTCTGCAACCCCCAGCCAGGGGCTGGGGGGCCGTGGCCCCCAACGGGGCTCCTTACTCCCTCATCTCCTCGTGGCTTCACAACATGGCCACCTGTTGTAGTTTGAGACCCCGAAAATCCAATTCCCGAGTCCAAGCCCCCCTCCCACAACTCAACCCAGTGTGAGAGGGGTTTTCCAGGCAAAACACAAGACTCAATATGGGGGGAAGGGAATTATATTACAATTATTACACAAATCTCTCCTATGATAAAGCAGTATTTACATTGGATCAAATCTCCTTTCCCTCCAATAACAGTTCAGAAGGGAAGAAGGAAAGATCCTTTCCACATTTAGGGCAGCAGTGTCTCTCTTCTTCCATGCAGCAGTCATAGTTGGATTGTTGTAGCTGGAATCTCTCTCTCCATTACACACAAGGGGGTTTTCTCTCAACCCTTTGGCTCCAAGTGAAGGTCTCTCTCCAGTGGACTGCGAAGCCAGGACAAAAGCTTGCCTCACCATGTCATATCATGGGGTGTAAGACCCCCATGAAGGTCCCTTCCTCTAGGGGTTGAGTTCCCTCGAGTCAGAATGTTTAGGGCAGCTTTCAGTTCAGTTCAACCCTAAGTGTTCTATCAGAGCTCCTTTGCTCTGTCTCAAAACTGCCAGCGTGGAAGCAGTGGGGGGGGGGACAAGGCCACTTTCCCCGCATTCTGTCTGGCCGTCCTGGTCCAGCTTCCAGGACGTCTATGAGCTTTTCAACTCCTCTCTCTGTTGCATGCTGCATTTTAGGACTTCCATCAAGTAGGAGTCCACCCCCTCCTCCTAGGAGGGGTCTCAAAGGGGTTTTGGGGGATCTGATTCAGTTCTTACCCCAAAACTGTCTTTGTTGAGCTTTCCCTGCTCTGTTGCTGACTCTCTCTCTCCTTGCAGGATATCTCTCTGCCTAGCTGTATGCCGTCTTTACTGCTTCCCTCTTATCTCTTTTGGCCTTTGGCCACAGTTCTCTGCTTAGTGCTGTCTCTGCTGCCGCTCCTGCTGCCCACTCACAGTGGAGAAAGACTCCCCCAACTCTTCAGTCACAGAACCCAGTCCAGTTTAACACTGTTTCTGAGTTTCTACGACCCCAACTGGGGGCTTGGGGGCTGTGGCCCCCAGCGGGGCTCCTACCCCTTCTCCCCTCGTGGCTTCAGAACATGGCCACTTTTTCAACAACTACCTCATCATCCCTCTTTTCTGGTCTGGTGTGCTATGTTTAAATTTTGCAGGGGCGCTGATTGGGTCAACACCAAGAGAGACACCACCCCCTCGGGGGTTACCATTTTTCTAACTCCAGGGGAAAAACCACTTTTTTTTCCCCACCACAACTGAACAGTACAATGGACTGTTAAAAACCACATTGAAAGCAATGTGTGATGGGACCTCCAAACATTGGGATCTACATTTAGCAAAGGCCACCTGGTTAGTTAACACCAGAGGCTCCACCAATTGAGCTGACCCTGCCTAATCAGAACCTCTAAGTACCATAGAAGGGGATAAAGTCCCTGTGGTGCATATGAGGAATGTGTTAGGGAAGACAGTTTGGATTAGTCCTGCCTCAAGCAAAAGCAAACCCATCTGTGAGATTGTTTTTGCTCAAGGAGCTGGGTGCACTTGGTGGGTAATGCAGAGGGATGGGGTAATGCGATGTGTACCTCAAGGGGATTTGATTTTTCACTGAATTTTGAGTGAGAACAGTTAGTAATGATGAATTGTATGATATTGGTTGCTGAATGACACTGCCACTGTATGCCATAACTACCATGGACAATGAGTATAGACTGCTCCAGATTATACCAGTCATGAGCTAGTGATGTAGTTTGCAATCAGCCTACAGCACACCAACCCTCCTGCCCTGGAAGACATTTAGGATGGATAGAACCCACATTCACGGACTAAATGAACTCAAGAGACATCTTGGGGTGGATGGTCATTGACTACTGAAATGATACCTGTGCTTGTGTATAGTTATATATATGTATATGTTTATAGTTGGAAGGTGTAAGATCTGGGTGTGACATAGATGGTATAGAATAAAGGGTGGATAATGTCCTGGTTGCAGAGGTGGGCAGAGCGTAGAGCTGCGTGGGCATGGCTAGATGGCTACTCTATACCACCCACATCATCACTGCAGGGCATGGTTTTGAGGGGAAGAAAAGAGAACATACCCCAAGAAGTGAACCATTTTGTCTCCCTCTCTTCATGGGGGGAGGGGGGGGCTTTCCAGGATCATCCTTGTGGATACCTGTCTTAGTTTAACAAGATTACAACTTAAAAATTAAAAGACTTCAAGTGGAAGTGTGGAAAAGGAAAAGAAACAGCTTTTTATTAACAAAATCTGAATAAACAACAAATGGTGCAATCACAAACTTACAGAAGAAACAAAACAAAGTCCCAAATCCCCAGGTGGAGGGGGGATAAACCCATGGCAACCTGGAGAGGGGGTGGGGGAAAGACAGGACTGTCCCAGCAGTTCAAAAGCTGCTCACAGCCACATGCACTTGCAGCCAGCAATGAAAAAAACAGGTCCTTTTCCCACAGGCAGTCTTGAAAGCAGAATACCTCACTCTGAGATGAGTCAGTCTCTCTCTCAATCGTCCTCCGTGAGGTGTCCCATGGGGAAAAAACTTCCTCTCAGGAAAAGAGAACGAGGCGGCCAAAAACCAGACTCCTGCTCCATCCAGTCCCAGACCAAACTCCAAAAGTCCCCGAACAAAAGAGTCCTAGCTCTCTCTGCACTGCCCAGAAGAAACAGAAGGGGTGGTTGACGTTGGGAAAAAATTCCAACATCTCTTTTCAAACCTATGACATCATCCACCCCTGAATTTTTTCCCATACTAACATGCTATATCAGATTCAAAATTTCCAGCCATATACATATATACATATATACATATATACATATATACATATATACATATATACATATATACACATATACATATATACATATATACATATATACATTACCCCAACTATATACATATTACAAATATTTACATACAAATACAGGCAGAGTGTTATGGGAAATTCACCCAAAAAATGAGGTCCCCTTGAGGTATACACTGTGTTTCTCCATTTTCCAGCATTACTCACCACGTGTTACCTGATCCTTGGGCAAAAAAAATCCCACAAATGGGTTTGCCTTTGCTCAAGGCAGGATTAATCCAAACTGTTTTATCTAACATACCCCTCACGTGAATCACCGGGACTTTGTCTCCATCTACAGTGTGAATGGACTCTGAATGGGCAGGGCTGGCTCGATTGATGGAGCCTCTAGTGTTGACTAATGTATTGGGACAGAGTTGGGATGATATTTTTGGTCTGTGTTTGGCCTTAACCACCTGCAGAAGTTTATAGTTCTGCCTGTCAAGTTCCCTGATAAAACAGTGAATTTGGCCTTGGAGGGAGAACTTCTGTATAAACTGTTTTAATTGGTCTTTTGTGATTGGTCAATGGCTCGTCAAGGGCATTTGGAGGAGAAAGTGACAATGACATGATGAAGGCTCTCCCCCAACCTCAATTGGGAAAGACCCCTCAGGACTTTCCAAAGTTCTCACGCATGCGCAGAAGGGGTGCACTTACATAACCAAGGGGGTGGGATTGGGAACCCCTGATGGGACGGTACTGACCACACCTCCCCGGGGCAGGTGTTCTCAATAAACTGTATAAAAACAGACACGTTTTCCGTGGTGGGGGTCAGCTCTTCACGATGGACCAAGTTGCTTATAGCGGGGATGCCTGCTTGAAGTGGGAGCCTGCCACCCCTTCGGAACACGCAGCTACTGTAGAGAGGCTTCATTACTGGTTAGGATGGGTAAGACTATCTTATAGGTGACACCTGAGTGAGTATGGGTGTCGAACCTTTTTTCTAGGGTCTTTTGTGCACTTTTTCCTCCGCCCTAATCCTTTTCCCCAGGCACCTGTTTTTTCCTCTTTTCCCTGTTTGCCACCTTTCATAATAAATAACTACTTTGCCAACTAGCAACGGTGTTTAGTTTTTCACGTTCCAGAATCTCTCGAACCTGTTTTTCCCTGATACAGTAACCCCCTCCTCGTTACAACTAACCATGTAGTCTTTGCTAGGTGCTGATCCCAGTGCTTGAAGGTCCCTCCACCCAATGTCTTCAGTGTGGTTTTCAACAGTTCATTACACCGTTCAACCTTCCCCGCGGCTGCTGCATGATATGGGATGTGATACACCCACTTGATGCCATGCTCCTTTGCCCAGGTGGTAACTAAACTGTTCTTGAAATGGGTCCCATTACCTGACTCAATTCACTCTAGGGTGCCGTGTCACCACAGGACTTGCTTTTCAAGACCCAGGATGGTATTTCAGGCAGTGGCGTGGGGCACCGGATGCGTCTCCAACCATTCAGTGGTGGCTTCCATCATGGTGAGCACATAGCACTTACCTAGGAGGATTTGTGGCATCGTGATGTAATCAACCTGCCAGACCTCCCCATATCTGTACTTACTCCAACGTCCACCATACCACAGGGGTTTCAGTCTCTTAACCTGTTTAACGGCAGCGCAGGTCTCACAATCATGGATAACCTGAGAAATAGTGTCCATGGTTAAGTCCACCCCTCAGTCTCATGCCCATCTATAGGTGGCATCTCTGCCCTGATGACCTGAGGCATCATGGGCCCATTGTACTAGGAACAACTCTCCTTTGTGCTGCCAGTTCAGATCCACCTGTGACACCTTGACTTATGCAGCTTGGTCTGCCTGTTCATTGTGATGCTCCTCATTGGCTTGACTTTTGGGCACATGGGCATCTACGTGGCAGACTCTCGCAATCAGCTTCTCTACCCAGGTAGCAATGTCTTGCCACATATCAGCGGCCCAGATGGGTTTCCCTCTATATTTCCAATTGGTCTTCTTCCATCTGTCCAACCACCCCCACAGAGCATTGGCCACCATCCACGAGTCAGTGTAGAGGTAAAGCTTTGGCCACTTCTCTCATTCAGCAATGTCCAACGCCAAGTGGACAGCTTTGAGTTCTGCAAATTGTCTCGATTCACCTTCTCCTTCAGTATCTTCTGCAACTTGTCATGTGGGGCTGCATACAGCTGCTTTCCATTTCCGGTTCATCCCTACAATGTGACAGGAACCATCAGTAAAAAGGGCATAGCTTGTTTCTTCTTCTGGTAGTTGATTGTATGCTGGGGCTTCCTCAGCCCATACCACCTGCTCTCCTTCTTCATCTGCTAGACCAAAATTCTCACCTTCCGGCCAGTTCATGATGATTTCTAGGATCCCAGGGAGATTTGGATTTCCAATACGGGCACGCTGTGTGATCAGAGCAATCCACTTACTCCATGTAGCATCAGTGGCATGATGCGTAGAGGGCGCCTTTCCCTAGAACATCCAGCTCAGCACTGGTAGTCGAGGTGCCAGGAGGAACTGTTCTTCTGTGCCAATCACCTCTGAGGCAGCTTGTACTCCTTCATAAGCTGCTAGGATCTCCTTCTCTGTTGGTGTGTAGTTGGCTTCAGATCCTCTGTAGCTTTGGCTCCAGAATCCAAGTGGGTGACCTCGGGTCTCGCCAGTCCTTTTTTGCCAGAGGCTCCAGGAAGGACCATTATCCCCGACTGCAGAGTACATTCTTCACATCTGGTCCTGTCCTGACTGACCCAAGGGCTACAGCATGGGCAATCTCCTGCTTAATCTGTTCAAATGCTTGCTGCTGTTCGGGGCCCCAATGGAAATCATTCTTTTTGTGGGTTACCAGATAGAGAGGGCTTATGATTTGGCTGTACTCAGGGATGTGCATCCTCCAGAAACTTATGACACCCAGAAAAACTTGCGTTTCCTTCTTGCTGGTTGGTGGAACCATGGCTGTGATCTTGTCGATGACTTCTGTTGGGATCTGACAATGTCCATCTTGCCACTTCACCCCCAGGAACTGGATCTCTTGGGCAGGTCCCTTGACCTTACTCTTTTTGATGGCAAAACCGACTCCCAGGAGAATCTGAATGATTTTCTTTCCTTTCTCAGAAACCTCCTCTGCTGTGTCCCCAATATGATGATGTCATCAATGTACTGCAGGTGTTCTGGAGCCTCACCCTTCTCTAGTGTGGCCTGGATCAGTCCATGGCAGATGGTGGGACTGTGTTTCCACTCCTGGGGCAATCGGTTCCAGGTGTACTGCACACCCCTCCAGGTGAAAACAAACTGCGACCTGCACTCTGCTGCTAAGGGAATGGAGAAGAACGCATTTGCAATGTCAATGGTGGCCTACCACCTTGCTGCCTTGTAGTCCAACTCATAGTGGAGCTCCAACATGTCTGGAACATAGGCACTCAGCGTCAGGGTGACTTCATTCAGGCCACGATAGTCCACAGTCAATCGCCATTCTCCGTCAGACTTACACACAGACCAGATGGGGCTGTTGAAGGGTGAGTGGGTCTTACTGATCACCCCTTGGCTCTCCAGCTCACGGATCATCTTATGGATGGGGATCACAGAGTCTTGGTTCGTTCGGTATTGCCGACGATGCACTATTGCGGTGGCAATTGGCACTCGCTGTTTCTCAACCTTCAACAATCCCACAACTGAAGGGTTCTCCGAGAGACCAGGTAATGAATTTAACTGCTTAGCGACCTCTATCTCCACAGCAACTATTCCAAAAACACATCTATGTCCCTTGGGGTCTTTGAAATACCCGTTCCTGAGGTAGTCAATGCCCAGGATACATGGGGCATCTGGACCAGTCACAATGGGGTGTTTCTGCCAGTCCTTCCCGGTCAAACTCACCTCAGCTTCCAACACGGTCAACTCCTGAGACCCTCCTGTCACCCCAGAAACGGAAATAGTCTCTGGTCCCACATGTCCTGATGGCATTAATGTACATTGAGCACCAGTATCAACCAAAGCCTGGTATTCTTGCGAGTCTGATGTGCCAGGCCATCAGATCCACACAGTCCAATAGACATGGTTGTCCCGTGCCTCTACCTGGCTAGAGGCAGGGCCCCTCTAACACTGGTCTTCGTTCTGCCAATCACAGTTTCTTTCCTGTGAATAACGACGGGAGGTACCTTCTAGCGGGTCAGATCCCTGTCCATAGGACACCGGGACTGCACTCACTTTCACGGACTTCCCTTTTTCTCTCTCTTTCAACTCTTGTACTCGGGCAGCTAGGACACAGGTAGGTTTCCTATCCCACCATCTCATGTCTTCTTCATGGTCAGCTAGGAAATACCACAACTCGGTTCATGAGGTCTGTCCGCTCTCTCTAGCTGGGGGGGTGTCTGGTTCTCACTGGTGCCATATGGAAACTATTTCCCTCAATCCTCTCTTTCAGTCTCTCCTGTTTATCTTTCACCTCTGTAGTTAGTGTCTTGAGGTCCTTAATCAATATCTCTACAGTGGAGATGCAGGCCTGTAGTGGTCCTTAGATCATACTGTCATACAACCGATGTTTATTTATTATAGACATCACTGGCTCTTGCTTCTCCCCAGCCTGAAGTGATGTCAGGTAACTGGCATGTGAGGCTCCACCACATCTGTGGTGTACATTTAACCCTGTCAGGATTGTTGGTGGGTTGCCCATCACTTCCAAACAGTACCTCCAACAGTGCCATTTCCCTCAGGCATAGGATCCCCTCCTCTATGGTCTTCCAGCCCTTTGCATAATGGTGTTCCTGCAAGGGATCTCTGTAAATGAACCTCTCCCGCACACCGTCCAAAAGCCATGCCCGAAAGAGACAGGGGCTTTGATTCCCTCACAAACGCCTCCTCAATACCCCCATCCTGGGCAATAGACCTCAAGAACCTTGCTTCACTGCCATCAAGGTTTATGGCATCATCCGTAGAGTCCCAAACTCAGATCATCCAGGCCAGAATGGGCTCATTTGGGCAATGAAATAACGTCTGCCTGTAAGCTCCAGAGGTTGTTATACAATAAGGACTCAGTGATGATTTCTGACTCTGGACCAACTCCCTGTGAGGGTCCTGCCTCCCCATCATTGTCAACTGGGTGAACCGATTTGGTCTTACATTTCCTCTTTTGGATAGGGGCAACCTCCATTGACTTGGTCTGTCCCTTTGATTTGACCCTATCCTGAGTCACCATGGTATCAGGCATCTTATTTTTGTCTTTTTTCCCTGGAAGTGCTGCACCATACTGAGCAGCTTCCGGCAGGCAATGTCCAAAGCCCCACATGCAACTGCCAACTACCTCTCCATGGGTCTATCAAGACCTCTCTCCCTCATGGCTTTCATTATTTTTGTAGGATTTAGGAGTTAGTTGTTTGAGGGTGAGCTTCCATGTCGTAGGAGCTGAACAACTTTCTAGGAATTTACCCATATCCTCCCATAACCCATGCCACTCAAGGTTTTCCACCCCCGGGGCAGGCTTCTGGACACTTTCTGGATAATTCTTGGCCCTAGCTTTGTATATTAGGTATACCATAATAGAATCATAGAATAGAATCATAGAATCGATTGGGTTGGAAAAGACCTCCAAGATCAACGAGTCCAAACCATGGTCCAAATCCAGTCCATTTACTAGATCATGGCACTCAGTGCCACGTCCAATCTGCGTTTAAAAGTCTCCAGGGATGGTGAATCCACCACCTCTCTGGGCAACCCATTCCAATGCCTGATTACTCTCTCTGTAAAGAATTTTCTCCTGATATCCAACTTAAATTTCCCCTGGCGGAGCTTAAACCCGTGCCCCCTTGTCCTATTGCTGAGTGCCTGAGAGAAGAGACCAACCTCCACCTGGCTAGAACTTCCCTTCAGGTAGTTATAGATGGTGATGAGGTCACCTCTGAGCCTCCTCTTCTCCAGACTAAACAACCCCAACTCCCTCAGCCTCTCCCCATAGGACTTATGCTCCAGTCCCTTCACCAACCTTGTTACTCTTCTCTGGGCCCGCTCCAGCACCTCAATATCCTTTCTGAACTGAGGGGCCCAGAACTGAACACAATACTCAAGGTGTGGCCTCACCAACGCAGAGTACAGGGGAAGGATCACTTCCTTGGACATGCTGGCCATGCTATTTTTGATACAGGACAAGAATGGCACAAACTTGCTCAAAAAACCAAAAAAGTAAAATGTCTCTGACATCTAAGGAGAATTTAAACTTCCCAGAGGCAATTGTGTTGGATCCAAAGGGAAACTAGATGAAGGGTTGGGCAAATATACCCCCCTGCATTTCTCCATAGGGATGGGTGCCATTATCCTTAAACCCCCAGAGGAAGCAGCTTAGACTAGAGCAGTAGTGCATCCTTGAGGACATATTCCGGATGAAAATCACAGGTGCTGAGTGTGCCGTGTCATAAACCCAACGCACAAACTCTAAGGTACTTATCGCAATGAGGGTCTTAATATCTGAGCTGAAACACATCGACAGGTGGGACAGATATCTTGGCATGGTTATGTGCCAGAGGAAAGCAACAATCCCAAGCATCATGGTACCTACAGGTTCAAAACACATGTAAATCACACAACGGCAGTTATTCCTTTTCCACCTTTCCTCTCTTTGAGCCCCACGTTGGGCGCCAATTATGTCTCAGTTTAATGAGACTGAAGTGTTTTGATAAGGAGGATGAGTTATGAGGAAGACCAAACTCCTCCCTCTAAGCAATTGTAAATCCAAAATTAAGAGGTTCCAATTGAGGAAGTATGGAGAAAGCAAAAATAACAGCCCTTTATTAAAAGATATATGTATATTGGTAGAACAACAAAAGAACACAAAACCAACTAAACAATAATTCTGTACCCCAAAAAAAGTCCCCTTCAAAAAGGAAACAGTTCCATACTTCCCGTTCTTTGGCACAATTCTAACCACGATCAGCAGGGGGCACTGTTGGATCACTGGAGGTGCAGAACCTGCAATTGCTCAGTGGTGGTTGGCAGGGGGTGCTGTTGGGCTCTGGCAGTTGCTGCGTGGGGCCCCAGTGTGCAGGAGAAGCTGAAAATGGAGATTTCCACCACCACCACTGAGAAGGGGAAGGGGAAAAGGGGAAAAAGGGGGCTCTTCCCACAATACTCACACTGTCTGTGGCTGGCTGTGGCTGGGATTTTCCCCTTTTTGTCGATGGACACACGCCACTGCCAACACAGGAGCAGAGGAGGGAGAGGTGACCTCCTCCCCAAAAAGTTCCTCTGCAGATGGGTCAAACCTCCCCCATGAAGTCTGAACAGGTCTGGGCTGGGGGCAGAACAGGGCGCAGGAAAACGGAGGCAAGCCAGAGTGGCGGTCTGAAAAATAAAAACTAGACACGATTCCAGTATGGGGGAACTGGAATAGTTTATTGAACACGAGAACACGATTTTAAAGGTATCTGAGTTTGGACATGTTAATGAAGGGGACGAGTTATGTTAATTATGGAATTACACAAGTTTTTACTGCAATTTCTAAATAGTTAATTTTTCTTCTAGTAGGATTACATGGGGGATAGAGGGATTACAGGGGTTTAGACATGGTTTGATACAATCATCTCAAAAGTCTTTTCTGATTTCTGCTGGAACCAGGCTTGATCCATGAGGTAGAACTTTAACAGGTCTTGTGAGAAGGGTCCAGCTCCTTCAGATCACGAGGTTTTTGTCAGCTCTTGTTTTCCTTTGCTGAAAGCTGGGTTTGGGCTCCCACAAACCAGGACCAGAAAACAGTCAGATGACCAGACCAAAAACAAAGTGAACCTCGGACCCCTCAAACACACACCTTGCCTGAGTTAGGGCAAAAGTGAAGTGCCTCCCCATTCCAGAGGAGAGGGAAAAAACTCACACGCACCCCCCCTAGTCTTCTGACAGCCATCAGTCTGGAATGTAGGCCTGCTAGTTAGTTCTTTTGTGTGTGTCAATTACCCTAGACCAACCCCTTCCCCCCCCTTGTTCAACATCTTTCTTTTACAGTGATGCAGGGGAAAGAAAAAATTTCCTGCTTGGTTTTTTAGAACAAGTAAACCTTTGACAGGTGGCCTGCAGGAAACACCCACAATGTCACCCTTACTAGTCTGCCCTTTTATCCTAACCCAGAAGCTATCAACTCGCACGTCATCCACCCCAGGACAGAGTTCGATACATTCCAAGTGTTGCCTCACATAGAGGGCAACTCCACAACCACACCTTTCTGGTCTGTCTCTCCTAAACAGTGTGTAGCCCTTCATGACAACATTCCAGTCCTGTGAGCTATCCCACCACGTCTCCATAATCACAATGAGATCAAAGCCCTGTGACTGCACACAGGTCTCTAACTCCCCCTGTTTGTTCCCCATACTATGTGCATTGGTGTACAGGTACTTTATAGAAGTATTTGATTGTGTCAATATCCCAGTGGGGATGCAAAAGGATGCTCCATAGTGCTATCTTGCAGTTACATCTTTGGCTACTTCTGCTTGCTGGTAGTATCCCCTCTTAATCCTTCTTTTGGTACTTGGGTGGTCTCTACAGTTCCCCTCTTCCCCCACCTTATCTCTGTTGAGTCTGGCTATGACCCATCCCCCTTCCAATCTAGTTTAAAGTTCTCTCAATGAGCCCTGCTAACTCTGGTTGTAAGGTTAAACATATACAGGTATTCTTCCCAAGAATACCAAGGCAGTGAAAGGATTAAAAAAAGGTTTATTTCAGATGTAAGGACCACTTCTTAATGATGCCGCACACACTGAGTCCCCAGTTAAAAAAGACCAACCTCCTGTTCACTCCCTGTTTTTATCATCACTGGCCCCCCCAACTCCCTAGACCGAAACGACCCTGTAGCATTTCTGTAGATTCTCTCACATATCAGAGAGAGAGACTGAGAACTTCTTTTACTATGAGGGGGGGAGGGGGGGGGGAAGAACGCATTGAAACTGCCTTTGAGAAAGAGTTACCTTTTAGGCAGAAAGCTTTCCTAGCGAAAACAGAGTTCCTAGCTTTCCTGTTACAAATTCTTACAAAAAGCAAACTACCCCAACTCCGGTAAATGAAGATATTTAACATTGTAAGAATTGATATGCACACAGGTAAACCCAGACAACCAAACCAAGGCTAAGGTATTAAAGAAAAGTTTATTCTGAAGCCAAAAACCCTAAAATACACTGTAAAATTACAGTAGGCAGAAAAGAGTGCAGAAAACCTGTTCCCTGGCTGCTTTTATATCAACACATTTTACATGTGCATAACTTCAAAACTGTGTTCTCCCCTGCTTTATCGCTTTTTTGTTTCCCTGTCCCCACCAGGGGCCTCAGGCATGTTAGTGAGAACTTTATCTCTTCTTGCAACAGGGGGGTTAACTTCTCAGACAGGCAGGCAGAGAAGTATATGTAAAGCTATTCATGGGAAAGAATTTTCTCCCATGCCAGATTTCTCCTAGCAGCAAAGACTCCTTGAGAAAAAACTCTTTTTCCGTCCTCGAATGAATCTTCCGTTCCCAACCCCCTTCCTCTCCACAAGTATGATGATGAAAATGAGTTTCTCACTGTAAAGACCAACCATGCAGTGCTAGTTAGAGTGCAGAGAAGTCTATTTGACCACCTGATCCATCAGAAAATCAACAAAAAAGATTAGGATGGAAAGAAAATGGTACCAAAGTTGCAAGCTAACATGTTGGTGATGAACTAGAGTAACCAAATAGTAGCCAGTTAAAGAGTTCAGCATTGGGCTCCATCACACTAAAAAGCATTGTGCATTTGAAAAGTCCATGAACTTTGGCATTTGTCATACACAAACTGTCAGGACTCAAGTCCCCTTTACTGTTTTTCCCTTAGTTGACAAATACTTGAACACTCTGTGTCTTTGCATACCCTCTTTCAAAAACAAGAGCTATGTACAAATTCTAGATGCCATGTGCTCATTTTCCTTCCTTTAGTCAGACCTATTTGTTTATAGTCACATGCAGCAATACAGCTACCTCCCGAGAAACTGCAAACCTGTAGTAAAGGAGGCCAAGGTAGGCTTTTCTGATGTCCAACAAATTGCAGATCACAAGTTTCCAGTGGACTTGTATCATTTTGTTACCAGAGGCACTTGAAAATCCATCCCTTCAGTATGGCATTTGGTGTTCCAAAGAGCTTGTATAAGAGACAAGACAAAAAAAGGATGGTAGGGAGAGAAAAGGCTGTGGGATTTGTGTGCATACATATATAAGTGGATACTCTCTGTACTAAAAGATGCCCTTCAGGAGCATGTAGTCTCTGAGGTAAACTGCTCTGGTAGATATACTCTGAGTGAAGGAGACCATGGGGAGTTTCCCTAAAACCATCAAACCCATGAAGCTAACACAGAGGGAGAGAGAGAGAGAGGATGCCCTAGCCACCCCCCTTTCCACTAGAGGGGGAAGCATTGAGACCCTAATGAGTGGCAGCTCTGACTCAGCATGGGCAGATTGAGCAGCAATTTGCACAAGAAGGGTGTGCAGGGAGGGCACAGTCCCGCTACTGACTCAAAAGGTGAACCCAATTAGCAGTCATAGCCCTCCCAGAAGCAACCTAGCTATGTTTTCCACTTGCCAGAAAGTCATTGCCAGAAGACATGTGATGACCAAGATGGAGCTTCCATGCAAGCATGTGGCTGTCCAGGTCTTGGATTGCAGAGTGCCACAACCTGGCACTGGTATCAGAGGTCAGCAGAGATAACACCTGTGTGAGGTGCGACCAGGTGGATGATCTGCTCAGCCTGGTGGCAGAGCTGAAAGAGGAAGTAGAAAGGTTAAGGAGTATCAAGGAGTGTGAGAGGGAGATAGGTTGGTGGAACCACTCTCTACCTTCCTTGAGACATATGGACACATCATAAGAAGCAGAGGATCCCCTGCCCTCTTGCCACCAGGCAGAAGGAGGGGACCTAAGAGACAATGGGGAATGGAAACAGGTCCCTGCTCGGGGCAGCAGATGGATATTCTCCTGACCTCTCTTGCCTTTGCAGGTGCCTTTAAACAACAGGTATGAGGCTCTGGAACTTGAGGATCAGGCAAAGGATGATGCAGATGAAGGTCAATCCAGGGGGTTGCCTAGGTAGGTCAGTTAGCACATTACAACTGCCTTGGTGAAGAAAGATGGGTAATTGTTGTAGGTGACTCCCTTCTGATGGGAACAGAGACCCCGATATGCCAGCCAGACCCATCCCAGAAGGAAGTCTCCTGCCTCCTTGGGGTCTGGGTAAGAGACATTACTAGGAAACCCCCTGTTTTGGTAGAGCCCTCTGATTATTACCCACTATTGATTGTTCATGTTGGCAGTGATGAACTTGAAAAAAGAATTCCAAGGGACTTAAGGGAACAGGGCCAATTGGTTGAAGGGACAGGTATGCAGGTGGTGTTTTCCTCAATCCCTTCAGTAGCAGGGAAGAATACTGAAAGGAACAGGAGAACCCACCTGCCCACCTGATTAATACGTGACTCAGAGGGTGGTCCCATCATTAAAATTTTCACCTTTTCGATCATGAGGTTGTTTATACGGCACCAGGTCTGCTAGGAACAGATGGGGTTCACTTGTCTAAAAGGGGGAAAAGGATTTGTGCTGGTTTAAAAGTTAACCAGCAGGGGAAACCAACCCAACTCAAAAGAGAGATTACAAATCAGAATAACAATTTAATAAAATAATACAATAAGTACGACCACACGGACAAGCAACCGGCCCTAACCCACAAAGCCCAAATGTACAACCCAGCACCCCAGGGCACAAACAAAACGGTGCTCCCTGGGCCCCCCCCGAGTCCGAAGCAAAGGGAGAGGGGAAAAAACCTGCTGGTGGGAGAGCTGCTGCAGTCCGGCCAAAGTGGTGATTGCAGTTCAGTTGAGGGTGGTGGTCTCAGTCCGGTTGAGAGCAGTGAGCTGCAGTCTGGCTGAGAGCGGTGAACTGCAGTCCTCCTCTGGATCCCATGAGTGGTGGAAAGGTTCTGAAACTCCAGGTTTATATATTCTCCAGCTCAGGTAGGAATGCTAAGTCCCTCCCTCAGAGCAGGGAATTCCATAAAAGGATGTTCAGTCCTTCCCTCAGAGTGGGGAATTCCATAAAAGGGTGTGAGGGTGCTCAGTCAGGGAATTCCACAAAAGGGCATGAGGACAGGAGCATGGGGGGGGGGGGCACCTCCCAGACCTCTACTGACAACAGTTTCTGGGAAATGGCATGGAGGGTTATAGAATACACAGTTTTGGGCTACACCCATCCAATGATGAATCGGTCCCAACTGTTCTAACTAGGACATTATCCACCCCTTATTCTATGCCATCCATGTCATGCCCAAATTAACCCCCTAAAAAACTATGTCTCCTTAAAACTATATACACTTATATATATATGTATACAATGAAACATTACAGACCATTCTCACTCAAAATTAGATCCCCTTGTGGTACACAACGTGTCTCCCCATCTTTTTGCATTACCCACCAGGTGAAACCAGGTCCTTGAGCAAAAACAATCCCTCAGATGGGTTAACCTTTGCTTGAGGTGGGACTAATCCAAACAGTCTTCCCTAATATTCCTCTCATATGCACCACGGGGACTTTATCTCCATCTACAGTATGCAAAGGTTCTGATTGGGCAGGGCCAGCTCGATTGATGGAGCCTCGGGTGTTGACCAACCAGGTGGCCTTTGCTAAATGCAGCTCCCAGTGTTTGAGAGTCTCCCCACACAGTGCCTTCAGGGTGGTTTTCAGCAGTCCGTTGCACCGCTCAACTTTTCCAGCTGCTGGTGCATGGTAGGGGATATGATACACCCACTCAATGCCGTGCTCTTTGGCCCAGGTGTCTACGAGACCATTCTTGAAATGGGTCCCATTATCAGACTCAATTCTCTCTGGGGTGCCATGTCGCCACAGGACTTGTTTTTCGAGGCCCAGGATGGTATTCCGGGCAGTGGCATGAGGCACGGGGTATGTCTCCAGCCATCCGGTACTTCCTTCTACCATGGTCAGTACGTAGTACTTGCCTTGGCGGGTTTTGGGGAGCGTGATGTAGTCAACTTGCCAGGCTTCCCCATACCTGTACTTCGACCACCGTCCACCATACCATAGAGGCTTCACCCGCTTGGCCTGCTTGATGGCAGCACATGTCTCACAGTCATGGATGACCTGTGAGACAATGTCCTTGGTTAAGTCC
>NW_020885058.1:0-28644 GCF_003945725.1 Corapipo altera
CACATTTTGATTGGTGACCTTTGGTCTGGGTTGCATTACGTTTGTTCTGTCCGGCATTTCAGTAAATATTTCCTAAAAGTTGTTTAAATTCCTCATCACTAATTGCCAGGTTGCTGACAGGTTCTCTGTCAACCCTGACAGCTTCCCTTTTTGAGCAGACTGCTCAGCAACAGTCAAAACATCAGTTTGTTAGCAACATTATTCTCATACTGAATCCAAAACACAACACTGTACCAGCTACTGAGAAAAAATGAAGTCTATCCCAGCTGAAACCAGGACACATACACATATAAAATTCAGGATCTTTTATTTTTTTTTATAGTATTTAAATTTTGGCACAAGGTACAGTTTATAACTGGATTTATATATTTTATTCTATATCAAAGTTTTCCTTAGAACATCAGATTCTGTCTTTATATTTTTAATTGGGTTTATGACTACATCGGAACTTATATATTTGCTATTGTTTTGCAAATCCTGAACTATTGCAAGAACAGAGGTTTTAAGCGATTACAAAAGCAACTTTGTTCCCTTTTCTTCTTGCAAGCAGATGCATGTCTGCTAAAAATTAAAACTACAATTTAATAGCTATTTACTGTCTATGTACTGACTTGATGTAGTGGATTTAGTTCTGTTGTTTGCTTCTAAGGGCAGAAGACTAAGTTCTGTAACTCCAGATGTCTTAGGTAACTCGCCATGGGGGTTGGCGGAAGCCAAGCGGTGGCCAGAGGAATCAGCTCCTGGCGGCTGCAGCGACGGTAGCAGGAAAAAAAGGCAGCACCTGGACACTTCACACACACACACATACCCTTCCCCCCAGAGGCTGGGGAACCAGAGTGGTGGCAGCAACAGCAGCGAGGAAAAAATCGGTGCCCGGTCGCTCTTCCTTCCCCTCTCGCGCCGTGCCCTGCAGGGGCAACCCCCTCTCTCTCTCTCTCCGAACCTCTAAGCCCTCCACTTCCAACAAACCAACGTGTTGGGTCTGAACTTCAACTACGAAACAGAAAGAGAAGGAAGGAAAGAAAGGAAGGAGCAAAAGAAAAAAAAAGGGGAGAGCTTGGATGCATGAAGCATCTGAAGAATGGACACACAGCATTGGAACCATTGAATCTATCTGATAATTTAAGTGCCTATAACTTTGTTCTTCATAACTTTAAAAAAGGGAAGTTATTTATAAAGTGTGTTTTGTGCTTTAAACCAACAAACACCTAGTCCTAGGTACAAAACTAGGTGGGTTTTGAATGTCTCCAGAGAGGGAGGCTCCTCTTCAGTTACATATGCGATATACAATTGTAACAGGGAGATTGCCAAAGTGAAACCAGTACACCACTGAAAATTCAACAAAACAACATTTATTACAAAGAAGTAACAAACAAAACTGAGAGACAGGAAAAAAAAGGGAAACAAGCCTCCAAGACAACCCCCCACTCACTCAGGCGTTATGAGGTTGTCATACATACCGACCCCAGAATGCTTAGAATTCCCCATAGCAGAAACTGCATTCCTGGACCGTTGGCAGGCTCACATGATAGTAGGCGTCCCTGCAGAGGTAACGTTGTCCTCCATGTGAAGCTTGAATCGTGCTCCCAGCAAGAGCTATCTGCTTTTTATACAATTAACCTATGATGTCTACAAGGGCAAGTGTGGTCAGCACCGCCCAGCTAGAGACCTTTGGTCCCTCCCCCTGTTATGTAAGTGGACCCCCTTCTGCATGCGTGTGTTCACTGGAATTTCCCTGCACCTGTGTGCTGCACCTCAAGGGGTCTTTTCTAAATGAGTCTGGGGGCTTACTTCATCATCCTCCTGTTATTGTTTACCTTGGCTGAATGCCAGGTATTCACTGGGCCTGCACCCAACCTCCCTCCAGAGGGAAAGGGGAGGAGGAAAGGGGAAGAAGAAGGGAAAAACTACGAAAACCGAAACTGCCAAGAAAAACGACTTTATATGTACACAGAGAGAAAAAAAAATTATAAAACTATACACACAGAGAAGAACTAACAACAAAGACTACTTCCCCACAATGAACGCTCTTCTCCCCCAAAGAAGCAGACTGTCCACCACCATGCAACTACCCGGAAGAGAAGAAAAACCCTTACTTCCTTCCCGTCTTTTATATCTGAGCTGACGTAACATAGTATAGAATATTATTGGTGAAATATACATCAGGTGATCTATCCTAGTTCCGTTTTCCTCTCAGAGAGGGTAACAAACCCATTGCAATCTCCACCCCTTATTCCATACTATTTTACATCATACTCATATCCTATATTCGCCTATATCCCGAACTTATACAGGGTTTGTCTTCTACGGTTGTCCCATTGTTGAACACCAACATCGGTTTAGTTCGGGTCTTCCTCATTTAGTGACTTTTCCTGCAACATACAACTCAGAATACAAATTAGTTTTTGCCCAAGGTTAAATCTCCTTGAGGCACACACTGGGTTTCCCCATCTTCTCTCATTATCCAACAAGTATATCCGGGTCCTTGAGCAAAGACAATCCCATGAATGGGTTTACCTTTGCTCGAGGGAGGGTCAGCCCAAACTACTTTACTTAACATACCTCTCAAGTGAATTACTGGGACTCTGTCTCCATCCACGGTATGAAGGGGCTCTGATTGGGCAGGACCGGCTCGATTGACAGAACCTCTAGTGTTGACTAGCCATGTAGCCTTTGCTAGGTGCTGATCCCAATTTTTGAAAGTCCTTCCACCCAATGCCTTCAGAGTAGTTTTCAGCAATCTGTTACACCACTCAACTTTTCCAGCGGCTGGTGCATGATATGGGATGTGATAAACCCATTCAATGACACGTTCCCTGGCCCAAGTAGTAACTAAACTGTTTTTGAAATGAGTCCCATTGTCTGACTCAATGCGCTCTGGGGTACCGTGTCACCAGTACTTGCTTTTCAAGACCCAGAATGGTATTTCGGGCAGTTGCATGAGGCACCGTATAAGTCTCTAACCTTCCAGTGGTTGTTTCCACCATGGTGAGCACATAGCGCTTACCTTGGTGGGTCTGTGGCAGTGTGATATAGTCAACCTGCCAAGCCTCCCCATATCTATACTTATCCCAACATGCACCATACCATAGGGACTTCACTCTTTTTGCTTGTTTAATGGCAACGCATGTCTCACAATCATGGATGACCTGGGAAATAGTGTCCATGGTTAGATCCACCCCTTGGTCTCGTGCCCATCTATAGGTGGCATCTCTGCCCTGATGGCCAGAAGCATCATGGGCCCATCGAACTAGGAACAACTCTCCCTTATGTTGCCAATCTAGATCTACTTGCGACACCTTAACTTGTGCAACTTGGTCTGCTTGTTTGTTGTTGTGATGTTGTTCATTAGTTCAATTTTTGGGTACATGGGCATCTACATGGTGGACTCTCACAGTCAACTTCTCAATTCGAGCAGTAATGTCTTGCCATAAATCAGCAACCCAGATAGGTTTTCCTCTATGCTTCCAATTGATCTTCTTCCACCAGTCCAGTCACCTCCTCAGAGCATTGACTCTCATCCACAAGTCAGTGTAGAGGTAAAGACTTGGTCATTTCTCTTGTTCGGCAATGTCCAGGGCCAAATGAACAGCTTTGAGTTCTGCGAATTGACTTGATTCACCTTGTCCTTCAGTAGCTTCTGCCACTTGTCGGGTGGGACTCCAGACAGCTGTTTTCCACTTCCAATTTTTCCCTACAATATGGCAAGAACCATCAGTGAAGAGGGTATAATGTGTTTCTTCTTTGGGTAACTGATTGTATGGTGGAGCTTCTTCAGTCCGATTTACTTGTTCTTTTTCCTCCTCATCTGCCAGACTGAAGTTTCCACCTTCAGACCAATTCGTTATGATCTCTAAGATTCTAGGGCTATTCGAGTTTCCGATTCGGGCATGCTGTGTAATCAAAGCAATCCATTTACTCCATGTAACATCAGTGGCATGATGCGTAGAGGGCACCTTTCCTTTGAACATCCAGCTCAGTACCAGTAGTTGGGGTGCCAGGCGAAGCTGTGCTTCTGTGCTAATCACCTCTGAGGCTGCTTGTATTCCTTCATAAGCCGCTAGGATTTCCTTCTCCATGGGGGTGTAGTTGACTTCAGATCTTCTGTAGCTTTGGTTCCAGAAACCGAGTGGTCAGCCTTGGGTCTCACGAGGCACTTTTTGCCAGAGGCTCCAGGAGGGACTATTATCCCCGGTTGCAGAATAAATTACATTTTTCATGTTTGGTTCTGTCCTGACTGGTCCAAGGACCACAGCGTGTGCAATCTCCTGCTTAATCTGTTTAAAGGCTTGCTGTTGTTCAGGACCCCATTGGAAATCATTCTTCTTACGGGTCACTGAGTAAAGAGGGCTAATGTTTTGGCTGTATTCAGGGATATACATCCTCCAAAAACCTATGGTCCCCAGAAAAGCTTGTGTTTCCTTCTTGTTAGTTGGTGGAACCATCGCTATGATCTTGTTGATGACTTCTGTTGGAATCTGGTGACATCCATCTTGCCATTTCACCCCTAAGAATTGAATCTCTTTGGCAGATCCCTTGACCTTACTCTTTTTGGTGGCAAAACCGGCTTTGAGGAGAATCTGGATGATTTCCCTTCCTTTCTCAAAAACTTCCTCTGCTGTGTCCTCCCATACAATAATGATGTCAATGTATTGTATGTGTTCTGGAGCTTTGCCCTTCTCTAATGTTGCCTGAATCAACCCATGGCAGATGGTGGGACTGTGTTTCCACCCCTGGGGCAGTCAGTTCCAGGTGTACTGCACACCCCTCCAGGTGAAAGCAAACTGCGACCTGCACTCTGCTGCTAAGGAGATTGAGAAGAACGCACTTGCAATATCAATGGTAGCGTAACACTTTGCTGCCTTGGACTCCAGTTCGTACTGGAGCTCCAACATGTCTGGTACAGCGCCACTCAATGGCAGGGTAACTTCATTCAAGCCATGATAGTCCACAGTCAGTCTCCATCACCCTGTCCACCACCTTGCAGCTACCCAGAAGAGAAAAAAAACCCTTACTTCCTTCCCGTCTTTTATATCTGAGCTGACGTAACGTAGTATGAAATATTATTGGTAAAATATACATCAGGTGATCTATCCTAGTTCCGTTTCCCTCTCAGAGAGGGTAACAAACGCATTACACCTCCTCTTCACTTTCTCCTTCAAATATCCTTGGAGGGTCATCAGTCAATAGTCAGACCCCAATTAATTTCAGTTTATACAAGATGCTTCTTTCAAGGATGAAGTTCTAGTTTATCAGTGCTTGTTTTCTCATAACTTGGCAGGAAAAGAACAGATTCTCACAGGCAGTTGGGCCAAATACAGACCAAAAAGTAACAGTGTCTAATTAAGCACAAATACACTACGTTAATTAAGAATGAACTTTGATGAAGCTGGACAAGTGCAGCAGTGATGGAATCAGAACTGGCTTTGACATGCAGCAGTCCAACACCACACACCATCTTTCCTGCCTGGAGGACTGTTATGACAGTTGGGACCCAAGATCGTGGACTGAATTAACTCAAGGGACTTTTATAGGGATGGTCCATAGACAAAGGAATGGGGGTGGGGTATTGGGAAGTGTGGGACCTGGCATGATGTAAATAGTATGGAATAAGGGTTCAATACTGTCATGGTTTTACTGTCAGAGTTAATTTTCTTATCAGTAGTTGGTACAGTGTTGTGTTTTGGATTCAGTATGAGAATAATGCTGATAACACACTGGTGTTTTGGTTGTTGCTGAGCAGTGAGTCAAGGGCTTTTCAGTGTCTCACGCTCTGCAAGTGAACAGGTGCACAAGAAGTTGGGAGAGAGCACAACCAGGACAGCTGACCCGAACTGGTCAAAGGGATATTCCATATCATAGAATGTCATAGAAGCTACATAGAAGGGAGACTGATGGTGGTTTTGGGATGGGCTTGGAATTTGTCAGCAGATGGTGAGCAATTGTATTTTGCACCATTTGTTTTTATTGGGTTTTATATCTCCCTCTCTTTATTATTGTTATTATTATTATTATTATGTTTTACTTTTTTCAGTTATTAAACTGTTTGTACCTTAAAACACACTTTTTACTTTTTTTTCCCGATTCTTCTCCCCATCTCATTGGGAGTGGGGGGGGGGGGGGTAAGTGGGTGGGAGCGAGCGAGCAGCTACTTCCTCCTCTGGATGCTCTCTAATAGCTTTATATCCTTATGGCACCCAAAACTGCACATGGTACTCAAGGTGAGGCCACACCAGCACAGAAAAGAGTGGAACAATCACCTCCTCTGACTGGTTGGTGATGCTGTGCTTAATGCACCCCAGGACACAGTTGGGCCTCCTGGCTGCCAGGGCACACTGCTGACTCATATTCAACTTGCTGTCAACCAGAACTCACAGATCCCTTTTTGCAGGGCTGCTCTCCAGCCTCTTGTTCCCCAGACTGTACATACATCCAAGGTCGCCCCATCCCATTTGCAGAATGTGACACTTGCTCTTATTAAACTTCATATGGTTGTTGGATCTGAGGATATACAAACGACCACTGTAGTTAAAACAGAAACCCAACCCTCAACTATAGAAGTTGCTCCTTGATGGGCACAAACCTTTGCCAAAACACGGGAGCGGAGGAGGGAAAAGGGTGACCGCCTCCCCAAAAAGTTCCTCTGCAGGTGGACCAAACCTCTCCCATGAAGTCCAAGCAGGTCCGGGCTGGGGGCAGAGCAGGGCACAGGCAAACCGAGGCCAGAAAACAACCAGATGACCAGACCAAGAGCAAAACAACCCTGGAGCCTTTTTAACACACACCTTGCCTAAGTTAAGGCAAAAGTGAAGTGTCCCATTTTGGAGGAGAGGAGGAGGGAAAACAAAACTCCTCCCCCCCCCCCCCAGCCTTAGAGAGGGCCATCAGCTTTGAATGCAGACCTGCCAGTCAGTTCTTTTGTGTAGGTCAATTACCCCTTCCCTCTCCCTCATTCAACATCTTTCCCCACAGCAAGCAGGGGAAAGGAAAAATTCCCCACTTGGCTCTTTTTAGAACAAGCAAACCTATGACAATTATTCTTTGAGGAACTAAGGGACACTTCCAAGTCAACTGCCCTTGTCCTTATGGGGGATTTTAACTTGCCAGAAATTAACTGGGAGCATCACACAGCTGGTACAACCCAGGCCAGAAGATTCCTAAAAACCCTGGATGCCAACTTTACAGAACAGGTCCTAAGGGAGTCAACTCAGAAGGATGCTGTCCTTGATCTGCTACTTGTCAACAGAGTGGATCTCATGAGTGGAGATTGGTGACCATCTTGGCCACAGTGACCATGAAGTGATCGAGTTTAAAATATCTGTTGACAGGAGGAAAAGTGCCAGCAAAACCTCAACTCTGGACATGAGGAAAGCAGACTTCAGGTTGCTCAGGGAATTAGTAAGTAAGGTCCCTCGGGAAAATGTTTTTGCAGGTGCTGGGGTTCATCAGTGCTGGTCGCTTTTCAAATATCACCTCCTAAGGGCACAACAGCAGGCAATTCCCAAATGTCAGAAGTCAACCAGGCAAGGCAGAAGAATGACTTGGCTGAACAGGGATCTTCTCTCTGAAATAAAGCAAAAAAGGAAGGTGTATGCCCAGTGGAAGCAAGGTCAGGTGACATGGGAAGAATTCAGAGATGCTGCTTGCTGCTGTAGGGAGAAAATTTGTGAGGTCAAAGCTCAACTGGAGTTGAAGTTGACCAGAAATGGGGAGGGGGGGGAATAAAAAGAGATTTTTCCAATATATTAATGACAATAGACAGTATAGAAATATCATCAACCCATTACAGGATGAGGATGATCACCTCACAAACAGGGACACAGACAAGGCAGAGAGGTGTTTAATGCTTTCTTTGCCTCTGTCTTCAACACAGATGATAGACCAAGGGGGTCTCAGTGCCCTGAGCTGGAGGACCATGACTGTGAGAACGATCAACTCCCAGTTGACCCTGAAATTGTGCAGGACCTGCTGCTCCTGTTGGATCCCTATAAATCTATGGGACCTGATGGGATTCATCTCAGAATCCTCAAAGAGCTAGCAAAACCTCTCTCCATGATTTTTGAGTGGTCTTGGGAATCCAGAGAGGTCCCCACTGACTGGAAGCTGGAGAATGTTGTCCCAGTTTTCAAGAAGGAAAAGAAGCAGAACCCTGGAAACTACAGGCCTGTCAGTCTCACTTCAGTGTATGGCACAGTTATGGAGATTATTCTGGGAAGTATCGAAAAACACCTGAAAGACAATGCTGTCATTGGTCTCAGTCAGCACAGCATCATGAGAGGAAAGTCCTACTTATCAAACCTGATTTCCTTTTATGACAAGATAACCCACCTAGTTGATCAAGGGAAGCCAGTTGATGTAATTTTTTTGGATTTCAGTAAAACTTTTGTTACTATATCTCACAGGATCCTTCTGGACAAGCTGTCCAGCACAAAGCTGGATAAACACATCTTGTGGTGGGTGAGCAATTGGCTCATGGGTCGAGGGCAGAGGGTAGTATTGAATAGGGGAACATCAGACTGGAGACCTGTCACTAGTGGGGTTCTACAGGGCTCCATCTTAGGCCCAGTGCTCTTCAATATCTTCATAAATGACTTAAACACAAGACTTGAAGGAATACTAAGCAAGTTTGCAGACGATACAAAACTGGGAGCAACTGTTGCCTCCCTCAAAGGCAGGGAGGCCCTGCAGAGAGACCTTGACAAATCAGAGGACTGGGCAATCACCAACCATATGATGTTCAACAAAGGGAAGTGCCGGATTCTGCCCCTGGGATAGGACAACCCTGGATGTATGTACAGACTGGGGAATGAGATACTGGAAAGCAGTGCTGCAGAAAGGGACCTGAGGGTCCTGATTGATAGTAAGTTGAATATGAATTAGCAGTGTGTCCTGGCAGCCAGGAGGGCCAACCGTGTCCTGGGGTGCATCAGGCAAAGCATCGCCAACTGGTCAAGGGAAATGATTGTCCTGCTCTACTCTGCAGTGCTGCAACCTCACCTTGAGTACTCTGTGCAGTTTTGGTCACTGCAATATAAGATACTAAGTTATTAGAGAGTGTCCAAAGGAGGGTTATGAAGATGGCGAAGGGTCTTGAGGGGAAGCCGTATGAGGAGCGGCTGATGTCACTTGGTTTGTTCAGCATGAAGAGGAGACAGGGGAGACATTGCAGTTTACAACTTCCTCATGAGGGGAAGCGAAGGTGCAGGCACTGATCTCTTCTCTGTGGTTACAAGTGAGAGGACCCAAGGGAATGCCCTGAAGTTGTCAGGGGAGGTTTAGGTTGGGTGTTAGGTAAAGATTCTTCACCCAGAGGGTGATTGGGTAGTGGAACAGGCTCCTCAGGGAAATGGTCACAGCACCAAGCCTGACAGAGTTCAAGAAGTGTTTGTGCAATACTTTCAGGCACATGGTGTGACTCTTGGGGATGGTCCTGTGCAGGGCTAAGGGTTGGACTCGATGATCCTTGTGGGTCGCTTCCAACTCAACATATTCTGTTATTCTGTGATTCTGTGACTGGCATGTGAGAGCATACAATTGGTTTAGTATAGCATGCACGTTAGCTTTTCACCACTATGCTATAGAATTTTTCATAGTATTATGTGGTAGAAAATAATGAATTCCAGGAAACTCTCACCCCATCTGAAACTGAGGCCTCACCATTCTACTTTGAGTTGTCTCTGTTTAATTTGGACAGTAAAAAGCAATGTCCCTTTTCTGTTTCAAACTACCATGTTTTCACAGTGTATTTCTAGCAGTTCGTATGACAATGACTGAATGAGTAATGTATGAATGGACTGAAATTAGCTAGTTAAACAACTTGACAAGTAAATCACACCCCTAATTTCATTTTAATGAGGATATCAGTATTTTGAATGGATCTTATAGTAGTTTGCTGTTTGAGTTAATATTGTCTTCATTTATTACCAGTAATAGGAAAGCAAAAGCACTGTATAAATTTAGCTTTGACCTCTGATTCACATACTCGCTTCTAGTGTTCTGCTATTTAATGCCACACTGCTGGGGTTTTTTTGTTTGTTGTTCCTAATAATTTGGATTATGACTCTAAATACCAGTTTGCTAAAATAGTGTTAAAATCCGAATAGTGACTTTGATAGCAACTGATACTGTGCTGTTGTAGAATTCTATTTTAATTTTTGGGTGGTAATAATTCATTTTTAGTTAAAAGCTTGCATCATGTGTAGCTGGAGGATGAAACCACTAGGCAATAAGCTTTCAGTCAATGTCAGAGACCTATACTGAATGGGGGTGCTATTTTCCATTAAAGCTTATGGGAAAGGTAGGCAGCTGGAAAATTTAGAGAACAATACTTGCTTTGTCTTATCTGCATGTGTTACTATAATAGTATCGCTGATACTATCTGGACATACTCTCAATGCTGGTCTATGCTAATTTGACTTGACAATCAAAGTAATAGTGTTCCATGATGTCGATGTCTGAGTGAGACTCGACTGTTTGCTAAAGAGGATGAGTTATGAGGTAGACCAGACTCCTCTCTCTCTGCAATTGTAATGTCAAAAAATGGAAAAACAGAAGAAATAACTACCCTTTATTAAAAGATATATGTATGTTGGCAAAAAACGGTAACAAGAAACAACAATAACAACAACAAGTCTAAATGAATACTCCCCTGTCCATTAGCACAGTCCTAATTGTGGCCTGCCGGGGATGTTGTTGGATCGCTGGAAGGTGCAGGACCTGCAGTACCTGGTCGTGGCCTGCAGGGGGCACTGTGGGATCGCTGGAAGGTGCAGGACCTGCAGTACCTGGTCATGGCCTGCAGGGGGCGCTGTGGGATCGCTGGAAGGTGCAGGGCCTGCAGTACCTGGTCGTGGTCGGCAGGGGGCACTGTGGGCTCCGGCAGTCACCCCAGAGGCTGGAGAGAGCGGTCCCGGACCGCGTGGGGAAACCGAGAAGGAGATGGGGGGGTCTTCGCCTCCGTGGGGCGAAAGGAAGGCAGGCAGTACACTCCCACGGGAACTTACCGCTGTCCCAAGTGACGGGGACTCACTGCGGTCTCAGCAAAAAACTCCCCCTCCTCTCCCGCGGGCAAGCAAACTCTCCGTTGAGGCACAGCAGCTCCGGGGAAAGGGGCATCCAGGCAGGTTGAAGCCAGCAGGATGAGAAATCGAGTTGACCGGGATGAACAGCCAAAAAGAAAACCAGACCTCTGGTCCCCCTCCCCAAAAAAATGCCTGTGTGCACCAAGGGAGCCAACAACTCCGCTTCCGTCCTGGCCTCCGACCCGAGCCAGCCCCCCCGACCCACTCCCCAACCCCGACCACTCACCGCAGTTCATCATCATCATGGCTAGGCTTCACGAACGAAGATTTGGGAAGGCACTATCCACATTTGCTACAGGCACACTGGTGGTTTATGAGGTCAATACGTGACAGACATATCCGATTGCAAAAGGTACAACAGAAAGACTCCTTAGATGGTGTATTCTGCAAGGTACGGTTCTTTCTGTGTTACCTTTTTTCCTCGAGAGTGATCCTGCGTGTGTTCTCGAAGGAGACAGCTGCGTTATAGATGGCGTGTCTCCAGGCCTCCCGATTTGAAGCCAGAGTAGACCAGTTATGGTGATCAATATGGTGAAGGCTGAGATGTTGTTTCAGGGAGTCCTTGTATCTTTTCTTCGGGGCTCCTCTCATGCGGCAACCAGTGGCAAGTTCACCATAGAGCAGGATCTTAGGGAGACGGTGGTCCTTCATCCTGGAGACGTGCCCGACCCATCGCAGCTGCGTTCTCAGTAACATGGCCTCAATACTTGTGACAGTAACTTGCTCTAGTACAGATGTATTGGTCACATAATCTGACCAGCGGATGTTAAGGATTGTACGGAGGGAAAGTTGATGGAAGTGTTCTAGGAGACGAAGGTGGTGGCGGTAGATGACCCATGATTCGGAACCGTATAAGAGAGTAGAGAACACTATGGCTTTGTTAATCGTCCATTAAACAGATCATCCAGTTCCTTTGTAAGGCTAATGACCTCTCTTCCCCCCCCCCCCCCCCCCCCACTCCGTTTTTCCCTTGGAGTGGGGCAGGGGGAAGAAAAATTCCCCTGGTTTCCTAGTCTATAACACGACTATGTTTGTCTTCATTAGAGGATACTTGTTTTAATATTAATTATTGCTAGTGGAAGTAAGAAATTTCAAAAATATGAACACTTTAGGACAAGAGGCAATTTATTTTTGCCTTTGTCATGTAGATTTTCAGAAGGTGAGGAGTAAAATTTAGTATACAAAACATAGTTTTGAACTAGTTATTATAGTTGTATTAGACCATGACTTGAAATGGTAAGCTAAACCACTAAAGTTTGAGACTAAATAGCATTTCTAAGTATTGTTCATAAGTGTAATGCTATGTTTTTTAGGGATGTCTTTTAATCTCAAAGTAATAGAACTGTTAATCTCTAATAGAAGAATAGGCCTTACTTAGATGGACTTGATAATTCAGCATTAAAAGGATTTAGGTTTATGTGAAACAGAACAACTGTGTTGTTAATGCATTAACTTCTGTTAATGTTGAGAGTTTTTTTGGTTGTTTTTTTTTCCTCAAGGTATGAGTTATTTATTCTTATCCTTTAGTAGAATGCCAGTGGCACAATAACACCATTCAGGGTGTAGTTCATGAGATTAAATTGTTTGCGTGAAAGTTGTACACTTTCTGGAAAGTAGAAATCAATAAAATCTTTATTTGTTCAATTAATGTTATAAGTGTTGCTTCTTTCAAATAGATTCTGAAAGGTGACAAGTTTCACAAAACTGAATTTGGCTGTTAGTAGATTGGCCTTTCTATAGTAATTGGTGTCTGGGGCAAACTGGAAGGAAACTAGAACTTGTCATTACTGTATGACAGGAATGCAAAGAAGTCACAAAGGCATAAATTGTGAGTTGACTCTCCCTTTATTAAGGAAAAATGTTCTTGAGGTCACATTAACTTTTTTCCTTCTCCAAAATCCCTGCTGTGGTGATCCCACATAGTTGATGCCCTTTAAGGGGAAAAACAGCAGTTAAGAGTCTGTTTAAACAATGTTTTTCTTGGTCATTTATATAAATAAATATAAATGAGAGCTTGGTATTTTTACATTTTATATAGAAATTTAGTTGCCTTTTACATGTTGTCATCAGCTCCCCCGCCCTTTAAGTTGGTCATATAAAGAGTTTTATGACTTCATCATGTTTGGCTGCTATTTTTCGGAGTAAGATTTTTCACCTTTTTTGGTTATACTATAAATTGAATTAAATTGATCAATAACAAGCATTTCCCTCAAGTGTGTTGTGTGTTTCCCAAATTTGTTTTCTTACAGGCACTACTGAAGTTTGCATTAATATTGCAAACTTACTGTTTATCAAATACAATTATTTGAATGCCTAAGTCAGTCAGGAGGGGACTTACAGCTATTAGATTGAAATGGATTCCTCTTCCTTGTTGTGGTTTGTCTCTTAATTTATGAGTTGGGTTTTTTTTTTCCATACAGTTGAGAAAACTGATTTTTGGAAATCTTGGAAGATAAGTATTAGAGGAAATAAATATGTTATGGACTGAGGGTCTCTGGTTATGTAAACAAGAACTGAGGATCAAGCATGGTGGTGAAATCAAAAGTACTGTAATATTAAACTGTAGCTTTAGTAGAAATCTGTTTGGTCACACACTTTGTATTTTGGTGTATATACCTGAATAGATCTCAATCCATATTGCTGCTCTATAATATAACAATTATAAGTATGGTTCTCCTGTCTGTTATAAGTAGCTGTTACTGCACTGTGGGTGTAAAGTTCTTGCTTTCAGCTGTTATCTACTCTCAGAGAACAGATTGATTTGCCAACCTAGATACGAATAATGTTACCTTTCATGCTGTCCTAGTTAGAACAGCTGGGACCAATTCATCACTGGATGGGTGTAGCCCAAAACTGTGTATTCTATAGCCTTCCATGCCATTTCCCAGAAACTGTTATCAGTAGAGGCCTGCGAAATAGGAAGATGTTCCCGTCTACATACCCTTTTATGGAATTCCCCGCTCTGAGGGAAGGACTGAGCATTCCTACCTGAACTGGAGAATATATAAACTTGGAGTTTCATAACCTTTTAACCACTCATGGGATCCAGAGGAGGACTGCAGGCCACCGCTCTCGACCAGACTGCAGGTCACTGCTCTCGACCAGACTGCAGACCACCACTCTCACCCATACTGCAGACCACCACTCTCGACTGGACTGCAACCACTACTTTTCAACCAGACTGCAACCACCACTCTTGACCCAACTGCAACAGCACTCTCACCAACAGGTTTTTCCCTGTTTCTTGCCCAAAGAACACCACTCTGTTCATGCCCCAGGGTGTTGGGTTATATATTTGGGCTTTGTGGGTTAAAACCAATTGTTTGTCTGTATAATTGTACTTATTGTGTTATTTTATTAAATTGTTATTCTGACTTATAATCTCTCTTTTGAGTTGAGTTCATTTCCCCTGCTGGTTTACCTTTAACCCAGCACAATTTTGGCACCCAAGGTGGGGCAGAGAGAGAAGTCAGAATCACAATTTCATTTTAAGAATTTGTCTATTTGGATAGAGAAACTCCCTGATCACCATGTTCTTTGATGCATTCACGTGGATGTTGTATCTGAACCTGTTCATATTTCCACAGATGGGGAACTATTCGCCTGTTTTGATGTTCTCTTTAAGACCAGGGAGAGGGATCCAAATTGCTTTATTAGTATACTATGTTTATGTCATCATAACATCAGAAGCAATGAGTTTCATTGCAAATGTGTATTCAGTCTTGTTTGCCTGTCCTGGTTTGGGTTGCTATCTCTGGGACCTCATTAAAAATCGCACCCAGCCCTTTGGGGGAACAGGAGGGAATTGTTGTTTCCAGCCTCTCACCTCCTTCTTCCCCTTCAGATCTGCTACAAGTCTTTGAAAATATTGAGTTCCCTTTTGATGTTAAGGACAGCATAATGTTATTGTTAGTGTTGCTTTGTCTACTCTGTACTGTCTACACCATGTTTAGGGTCAGAACAGGGCCTTCTAGGGAGGTTGTTTGGACGCCTGCCCTGGGAGTGGATAATGCTGAGTGGCACGGGAAGTGGGAGGACATAGACCAGTATTTGGAGAAGTTTTCTCCTCCAATAATCGGGAAATTCACCCCTGAACAACTGCAGGATCCTGTTAGCATGATAAGACTGGTGAAGGAAAAATGCTCTGGCAGCTCCAGAGATGGCCAGCTCACAGCAACCTGCTGGGCCCTGGCCACTGCCTACCGGACACTACTTGACATGGTACAGCACTGTCAGGGGGAGGAGAGAAGGAGCAAATCCACAGGCACCACGTCCACCCAAACCACAGCTGAGTCAGAGGGAGAAAGAAATAAACCAACCAGCACCGTGTCCACAAAAACCATCGAGGAGCCAGAAGAACAACTGAAACCAATAGCAGTCGCCCCTGTCCAGAAAAGGAAATCAAAGACTAAATCAGTCTGTATAGCAAATGATGATGAAGAGGCAGGACCTTCACATCCACCGGAGGAGACAGAGCCAGAAATAATCACTCGGTCCCTATCCCTGGGTGATCTACATGCGCTCCGGAGAGAGTTCACACAACAGGCGAATGAGTCCATTCTGACCTGGTTGCTCCAAATCTGGGATGCCGCAGCTAACGATACAATTCTAGATGGGAGTGAAGCAAGACAACTGGGATCCCTGTCTCGAGATGTAGTCATTGATCAGGGGATTGGAAGGAGGCAGGAAACTCTCAGCCTCTGGCGGCAACTGGTGTCCAGTGTGAGGGAGAGATACCTTTGTATGGAGGACCTCCACGTACAGCAAGGACAGTGGAACACAATGGAACAAGGTATCCGGTGCTTAAGAGAATTAGCTGTACTGGAGATAATCTTTTCAGAGGATGAAAGATTCCCTAAAAGTCCAGATGGTGTACAGTGCACATCCCAGATGTGGTTGAAGTTTGCACGACTCGGGCCAGAAATGTATTCCCGCTACTTAGCAATGCTGCAATAGAGGGAGGGAGAGGACAAGGTGGGTGCATTGGTTAATAAACTCAGGATTTATGAAGACACTGTCACCGCCCCATTACGAGTTCACGTCTCATCTGTGGAAACCAAACTGACTGAACATGTCCGAAGCCTGGAAGAGAAGATTGAAGACGGAACCAGAAGCTAAGAGAAGAAATTAAGGAAGGGATCTTCCATATCGCGCCAGGACAAACAAGAGTCTCTGCTATTAGGAACCAGCATCCCTCAGCTAAGGAGAGAGGGTACACTCCACGTGGCAATCTATGGTTTTACCTCTGTGAGCACGGAGAAGATATGAGGAAGTGGGATGGGAAACCCACCTCTTCCTTAGCAGCCCGGGTACGTGAACTGAAAAGAGGAACAAGTGTCACAAGGAACTCTTCAAGGGTAAATGCTACTCCAGTCTCTCGTGGGCAAGACTCCAGACAGTACAGGAACGATGACACGTCTGATCCTCTTGAAGGGACCTCCAGGTCATACTTACAAGAAGAGCACCATGAGTACCATGACCAGGACTAGGGGTGCCCTGCCTCTAGCCAGGTAGAGGAGAGGGACAATCGAGTCTATTGGACAGTGTGGATTCGGTGGCCTGGCACATCAGAGCCCCAAAGATATAAGGCCTTAGTGGACACCGGCGCACAATGTACTTTAATGCCATCAAGTTACGTAGGGGCAGAATCCATCTCCATTTCTGGGGTAACAGGGGGATCCCAACAGCTGACTGTACTGGAAACTGAAGTGAACCTGACTGGGAAGGAATGGCACAGACACCCCATCGTGACTGGCCCAGAGGCCCCATGCATCCTTGGCATAGATTACCTTAGGAGTGGGTATTTCAAAGACCCAAAAGGACTTTGTTGGGCTTTTGGCATAGCTACTGTGGAGACAGAGGAAATTAGACAGTTGAACACCTTGCCTGGTCTATCAGAGGACCCCTCTGCTGTGGGACTGCTGAAGGTTGAAGAACAATTGGTACCGATAGCCACAGCAACAGTGCACCGTCGGCAATATCGCACCGACCGAGACTCTGTGACTCATATACATAAGATGATCCATGAACTGGAGACCCAGGGGGTGGTCAGCAAGACTCGCTCACCCTTTAATAGCCCTATATGGCCAGTGCATAAGTCCAGCGGAGAGTGGAGGCTGACGGTGGATTACCGTGGACTCAATGAAGTCACACCACCCCTGAGTGCTGCTGTACCGGACCTACTGGAGCTCCAGTACGAGCTGGAGTCCAAGGCAGCCAAGTGGTATGCTACCACTGACATTGCCAATGCCTTTTTCTCCATTCCTTTGGTAGCGGAGTGCAGGTCACAATTTGCTTTCACTTGGAGAGGTGTGCAGTACACCTGGAATCGACTGCCTCAGGGGTGGAAACACAGTCCCAGCATTTGCCATGGACTGATCCAGACTGCACTGGAAAAGGACAAGGCTCCAGAACATCTACAGTACATTGACAACATCATTGTTTGGGGGAACACAGCGGGGGAAGTCATCAAGGAAGGAGAAAAGATAATCCAGGTTCTCCTAAGAGCTGGTTTTGCCATTAAACAAAGTAAGGTCAAGGGACCTGCTCAGGAAATTCAGTTCCTGGGAGTGAAGTGGCAAGATGGACGCCGCCTAATTCCAACAGAGGTGATTAACAAAATAGCAGCCATGTCCCCACCAACCAGCAAGAAGGAAACACAGGCTTTCCTAGGAACTGTAGGCTTTTGGAGGATGCATATCCCCGAGTACAGCCAGATTGTAAGCCCTCTCTACCTTGTGACATGGAAGAAAAATGATTTCCAGTGGGACCCTGAACAACAACAAGCCTTTGAACAAATTAAACAGGAGATTGCCCATGCGGCAGCCCTTGGGCCAGTAAGGACAGGACAGGACGTGAAGAACGTGCTCTACACTGCAACCAGGGAGAATGGCCCTTCCTGGACCCTCTGGTAGAAAGTGTCTGGGGAGACCTGAAGACGACCACTGGGATTCTGGAGTCGGGGATACAAAGGATCTGAAGCCAACTATACACCGAGAAAGAGATCCTGGCTGCTTATGAAGGAGTTTGAGCTGCCTCAGAAGTGATTGGCACCGAAGTGCAGCTCCTCCTGGCACCCCGACTACCAGTACTGGGCTGGATGTTCAAGGCAAGAGTTCCTTCTACACATCACGCCACCAATGCCACATGGAGTAAGTGGATCGCTCTGATCACACAGCGAATCCAGATAGGGAATCCTAATCGCCCTGGGATCCTGGAAATTATCACCAATTGGCCCGAAGGTGAGAGTTTCGGACTATCCTCTGAAGAAGAAGAGGAGCTGGTGACACGGGCTGAGGAGGCCCTACCATATGACAAGCTACCAGCAGATGAAAGGCAATATGCGCTCTTCACGGATGGTTCCTGTCGCGTTGTAGGGACAAACCGAAAATGGAAGGCAACCGTATGGAGTCCCACATGGCAAGTTGCAGAAGCGACTGAAGGACAAGGTGGGTCAAGTCAGTTTGCAGAGCTTAAAGCCGTTCAGTTGGCTTTGGATATAGCTGAACGAGAGAAGTGACCAAGACTCTATCTCTACACTGACTCATGGATGGTGACCAATGCTCTGTGGGGATGGCTGGAGAGATGGAAAAAGGCCAACTGGCAGCTCCAAGGGAAACCCATCTGGGCGGCAGAGATGTGGCAGGACATCGCTGGTCGGGTAGAGAAGCTGAGTGTGAAAGTCGGTCACATAGATGCTCATGTACGCAAGAAACAGGCGAATGAGGAGCATCGTAACAGTGAGCAGGCGGACCGAGCTGCCAGGATTAAAGTCTCTCAGGTAGATCTGGATTGGTAGCACAAAGGAGAATTATTTCTGGTTCAATGGGCCCATGATGCCTCCGGTCACCAGGGGAGAGATGCAACATACAGATGGGCTCGTGACCGAGGGGTGGACTTAACCAAGGACATCGTCTCACAGGTCATCCATGACATGTGTTGCCATCAAACAGGCCAAGCAGGTGAAACCTCTATGGTATGGTGGACGATGGTCGAAATACAGGTATGAGGAAGTCTGGCAAGTTGACCACATCACACTCCCCAAAACCCGCCAAGGCAAGCACTACGTACTGACCATGGTAGAAGGAAGTACTGGATGGCTGGAACCATACCCCGTACCTCATGCCACTGCCCGGAATACCATCCTGGGCCTTGAAAAACAAGTCCTATGGCGACACGGCCCCCCGGAGAGAATTGAGTCTGATAATGGGACCCATTTCAAGAATGGCCTCGTAGACACCTGGGCCAAAGAGCACGGCATTGAGTGGGTGTATCATATCCCCTGCCATGCACCAGCAGTTGGAAAAGTTGAGCGGTGCAACGGACTGCTGAAAACCACCCTGAAGGCACTGTGTGGGAAGACTCTCAAACACTGGGAGCTGCATTTAGCAAAGGCCACCTGGTTGGTCAACACCTGTGACTCCATCAATCGAGTTGACCCTGCCCAATCAGAACCTTTGCATACCGTAGATGGAGATAAAGTCCCCGTGGTGCATATGAGAGGAATGTTAGAGAAGACTGTTTGGATTAGTCCCACCTCAAGCAAGGGCAAACCCATCCGGGGGATTGTTTTTGCTCAAGGACCTGGTTTCACCTTGTGGGTAACGCAAAAATGGGGAGACACGTTGTGTACCACAAGGGGACCTAATTTTGAGTGAGAATGGTCTGTAATGTTTCATTGTATATATATATATATATATATAGGTGTATATAGTTTTAAGGAGACATAGTTTTTAAGGGGGTTAATTTGGGCATGACATGGATGGCATAGAATAAGGGGTGGATAATGTCCTAGTTAGAACAGCTGGGAACAATTCATCACTGGATGGGTGTAGCCCAAAACTGTGTATTCTATAGCCTTCCATGCCATTTCCCAGAAACTGTTATCAGTAGAGGCCTGCGAAATAGGAAGATGTTCCTGTCCTCATACCCTTTTATGGAATTCCCCTCTCTGAGGGAAGGACTGAGCATCCTCATACCCTTTTATGGAATTCCCCACTTTGAGGGAAGGACTGAGCATTCCTGCCTGAACTGGAGAATATATCAACTTGGAGTTTCATAACCTTTTAACCACTCGTGGGATCCAGAGGAGGACTGCAGGCCACCGCTCTCGACCAGACTGCAGGTCACTGCTCTCGACCAGACTGCAGATCACCACTCTCGACCAGACTGCAGATCACCACTCTCGACTGGACTGCAACCACCACTTTTCAACCAGACTGCAACCACCACTCTTGACCCGACTGCAACAGCACTCTCACCAACAGGTTTTTCCCTCTCCTTTTACTTTGCACTCAGGGGGGCCCAAAGAACACCACTCTGTTCATGCCCCACGGTGCTGGGTTATATATTTGGACTTTGTGGGTTAAAACCAATTGTTTGTCTGTATAATTGTACTTATTGTGTTATTTTATTAAATTGTTATTCTGACTTATAATCTCTCTTTTGAGTTGAGTTCATTTCCCCTGCTGGTTTACCTTTAAACCAGCACACATGCCAGTTGTGCTTGGATTTGGATGCAAATATAAGGGAAGCTGTTGATGGTTGAAGGAGTAGTTATATGCTGTAATTAACAGAAAAAGAGGAGTGCGCTGCAGAACAAGATGTATTGCAAAGTTGAGAGGAGTGAATATATGTACTTTGTGGTTTCTTGGGTTTGGGAGTTTTAGTTATTCCTTCTTTGAGGTTGATACAAAGGCAAAACTTACTACTGCTCCTTTACAAACTGTATGAGTGTATGCTATATATTGATATTACTCTGTTCACATATGCCAGTTTTGTGTTGCAAAATTGGATAATCTTTTTCCATGGATATTCTGTACTTTTTTTAATATATAAACTACTCATGGATTAAATGGAGATTCTAGGAAGTCCTTATTGTGCAGTTAACACTAATGTACCTTTCTTTGTTTGGACATGTGTGAGAGTATATGAACAATGTATTGGGAAATAAATTTACTGTGGTGGTCCTCACGTAGTTTCCTTGGAATTCAGTAGTTCAGAGACAAGACTTAAAGTTCCTAACTTTTAAAAGAAATTTTATTAGGACATAACAGTACTGTCCTGGTCTGTAGTAACTTCCTTATTCTAGGAATGAAGCTTTTCTGAGGGCTATGGAATAAGAATTTGAGGAGGTTATGTTTACATTGTACAAGAATCAACCGTGTGATTTGTTATCCTAATAGATACTTTAATGATCAAGGTTTCTTCCAATTAGTGTGGACTAACAGTTTTTATTTGAATGATAACTGCTTTTAGACTGCTTGAAATACAGAAACATTTTTTGCATTTTAAAAAACCCCATAACCTTCTAGAATACAAAAAGGGGTGTTTCTGATTTATTTCATAATATAATCCATCCCTTACTGACTTGAACCATTTGAAAAGAGAATATTAGAAAGTGTAATTTTTAACTGTAGCAGTGTTAAATGGCACTTCTATTGGCAAGTTACCTGCATTGCTTTGCATATGTATAACATCCCTTGGAATAGGGTAAGACTTATTCAACTGTGAAACAAGACATACCATCTAAAAATGGAGCAAAATGGTTTGATTAACAAGTTCAAAATATTTTGCTTAGTGTGTACAGTATTTGAATAAAAACACAGAGTTTATCAGTGGCTTCTTTTTGGAGACTGCTCATAGCAGGGCTCTCTTAAAGGATTTAAATTCAGATATGAGTCTTGCACAGAATTTCCCCTTTGCCTCAAGTTGCTAAAATCTCAGTATAATACTGTTGATGTTTATTTGCCTTGGTTTATGCTAATCAGAATAAATACCTCTTCCGTAATTTTCAGAACCCCATATCAATATCAGATGCATTTTGAAAATTAAACATTTCTTGTTTCTGCAAAATTTTTTGGTCCAGGGATGCTAATTCCACCACTTCCCTAGGCAGCCTGTTCCAATGCTTGATAATGCTTTTGGTGAAGAAATATTTCCTAATATCCAATCTAAACCTCCCCTGGTGCAATTTGAGGTTTTTTCCTCTTGTCCTATCCCTTGTTATTTGGAAAAAGAGGTTGACTCCCACCTCATTACAACCACCTTTCAAATAGTTGCAGAGTGATATTGTCTCCCCTCAGCCTCCTTTTCTCCAGACTGAACCCCAGCTTCCTCAGTTGTTCCTCATAGGACTTGCATTCTAAACCCTTCACAGATGTGTAGTCAACATGCAATTTTCCTGCTAACAGATGTATCAATCATTAAATGCAATGATTAATGTCAGATTTTTTTATTAACTTTTGTTTTATAAGTGTTGTTGCTTTCTTTACCATGAAATGGTTCGTTGGATGATCTGGGTGTCAGTCCACTGGACCCAGTATAGACCCCTGGGGTACACCACTAGTTACTGGCCTCTGACTAAACTTTGTGCCACTGACCACCACTCTCTGGGTCCAGCCATTCAGTCACTTTGGAACCCACCTGCTCATCCAGACCATACATTGGTAGCTTGTCTATGAGAATGTTATGTGAGACAGTGTCAAACACCTTACATATGTCAAGGTAGATGATATACATTGCTCTCTCCTCATCTACCAAGGCAACCATTTCATCATAGAAGTTTGTGAATCCTTGGTCCTTCCTTTGATGAATCATTGGAAACTATTCCAAATCACCTTCTTGTCCTTCATGTGCCTGGAAATGTTTCTCAGGATTAGCTGTTCAATCACCTTCCCAGGGACCTAGAGGAGGCTGACTGGAATGTAGTTCCCTGGGTCTTTCTTGAAGATAGGAGGGACATTTGTTTTCTTCCAATCTTCAGACATTTCTCCCAATCTCCATGAGTGATCAAAGATTATCAAGAGTGGCCTTGCAATGACGTCAGCTAGCTCCTTCAGCACTCATGAATGCATCCCATCAAGGCCCATGCACTTATGTATGTCCAATTCGCTTACGTATTCCCTCACCTGATCCTCTTCCACCAAGGGTACATCTTCCTTGCTCCACATTTCTCTCTGGTCTCTGGGATCCCTGAAGGTCATTCTTGCTAGTAAAGGCTGAGGGAAAGAAGACATTCAGTACCTCAGCCTTTTCTATGTCCTGTGTCACCAGGTCCCCTGACTGATTCATTAGTGGGTTCACATTTTCCCCAGCCTTCCTTTTCTCACCTATGTACTTATAGGAGCTTTTCTTGTTATCCTTGACACCGCTCATCAGATTTAATTCCAAGTAGGCTTTAGCTTTCCTAACCATATCTCTGCATGGTGTATCTCTATATTCCCTAGTATTGTGTTTATGTGGGAAGGTTTTGGTAGTGGGGAGGTGGGGGGGGTGGCAGGTTTGGCCTCTGTGAGAAGAGACCATGGTTGCCCCTGTTTCAGACAGAACCAGAACAGATGCACTGCCTGCCAAAGCTCAGCCAATCAATGAAGTTGATGGCACCTCTGTGATAACTTATTTAACAGAGGATAAAAAACACTGCACAACAGTTGAGAGAGAAGCGAGAGAAAAAGTGTGTTTTAAAAAAATCCTGCAGATGCAGGGAAGAAATATCAACATTGCAACCCATGGGAGACCCCAGCCAGAGCAGGTAGATATGCCCTGAAGGAAGCTACAGCCCATGGGAGGGACTCCACGCCTGAGCAGGAGAAAAGTGTGGAGAGGAAGGAGCAGCAGAGAGGAACTGTTATGGACGGATCACAACCCCCATCTTTCCCTGTGCTGCTCAGGGTGGTGGGGACAGGAAGGAGGTGGAGGAGTCAGGAATGAAGTTGAGCCTGGGAAGAAGGGTAGGCAGAAGGAAGGTGGTTTTAGTTTTTTGTCTTTCTTTCTCACTATCCTACTCAAATATAATTTATTGCCAATTAAAAATAATTTTCCCCAAGTCAAGTCTGTTTTGCCCATGATGGCAATTGGTAAGTGATTTCCCTGTCTTTATCTTCACCCACAAGTTCTTCCATCTTATTTTCTCCTCTTGTCCTGTTGAGAGGGAATGAGAGTGCAGGTGGGTGGGGATACGGCAGCCAGCCAAGGCAAACCCACCACATCCTCCCGCATTACCTGTCCCTGCTTCTACCTTCTGTATACTTCTTTTCCATGTCTGAGTTTTGATAGAAGCTGCTTGTTCATCCATGCAGTCCTCCTGACATTTTTGTCTAACTTTCTATTCATTGGGATGGACTATTCTTGAGCTTGGAGGAGGTTCCTTGAATATTAACTAGCTTTCTTGGGCCTCCTCTTCCCTCCAGGAACTTATCTCATGGGACTCTTCCAACCAGGTCCTTGGAGAGGCCAAAGTCTTTCTCCTCAAGTCCAGTGTTGTGAGATTGATTTCACCTTTCTCCTTGCCCTTGGGATCCTGGACTCCACCATCTCATGGTCACTGCACCCAAACCTGCCTTTGACCTTAACATTCCCAACAAACCCCTCCTTTTTGGGGAGTGAGGTCCAGTATAACATCTCTCCTCATTGGTTCCTCCATCACTTGGAGGAGGAAGTTATCATCAATGCACTCCAGGAACCTCCTGGATTGCTTATGCCCTGCTGTGTTGTCCCCCCAGCATATATCAGGGTGGTTGAAGTCCCCCATGAAGACTAGGGCCTGCAAATGCAAGGGTTCTTTGTCTGTAGAGGGTTTCATTCATTTGTTCTCCCCAAGAAGGCAGCCCATAGCAGACACCCACTATAATGTCACCCATATTGGTCTGCTCTTTAATCCTTACCCATAAGCTCTCAAGTGGTTCCTCATCCATCCCTAGACAGAGCTTGATGCATACCAGCTGTTCTCTCACAAAGGAGAACTCCCTCTCATCTTCGCATCCTGTCTTTCCTAAAAAGCTTGTATCCCTTCATTGCAGCACTCCAGTCATGGGAGTAGACCACTACACATCTGTGAGGGTTATTTGTGCTCACTGGGAGCACCAGTCCATTCTCCAGGAGTGCAATCCCGCACTGGCTCATCTCTTCTATCACAGAAAATAACTAATGATGAAACAAATTCTGTGTTGGTCCTGAGAGAAGAACTGGAAGGCTTTCTTTCCTGACCTTAACAAACAATTGACTGAATCTTTGTAGTGTGAGACTTGATTATAGTAATTGTAACTTTTTATGTGCACATGTGTTCCAACCCACTTAAGTAGAGAGAGGTGAAGTGTGCCTCTGTCCATAAATGCAGGAAGGAATTTAAGTTTGAATATACCCAAAAGCTAGATTAAGACACGAACGAGGTCAAATGTTGGTATCCAAAATGATAATTCAGCTTTATTAACTATAAGAGAGGCAGAGAGAGAAAGAAGTAAAAATAGAGAAAAGTGGGAAAAGCTAAGAATAATTACAAGAAGCATAGAAAAGTTTACCACCACCATGAACTAAGCACTGGATCTCGTCTTTGGTGATGGGGTGGGGGGAGATCTCCATTGAGTTGTTCTCTGGTCTGTTGTCTCTGCAGCATAAGTGGAGTTCTCGCAGTGCATGTTGACCCCACAGTGCATCCTGGCTCCAGCCCGGTTGGTCACGGTGCTGCATGGGCAGTGCTGGGGTGCGGCTCGTGGGCGAGCAGCTATGGCAGCATGTCCCCTCGGTGGGGGGGGGGAAGGTTTTTCAGTGCAGTCCCAGTTTGCCAGAATATGTGGGGGAAATCCCTGCAGCCTGTGCTTGGCAGCAGCCCAGCCCTGGTTCACCGGTATATGTGGGGGAATCCCTGAAGCCGCTCTGCCCCACGGCTCGTGTGGGGGGCAGGGTTCCTGCCTTCGATCTTCTGCACAGCGTGCCTGATCCTGAGGCATGTCTTCGATTTCTTCCCCCCAGGCACATCTTAGGCACTTGCTTATATAGTGTCAGAGGTGGCTATGCCTTAGGGCAGGGGGTAACAACATAGCAATGACATGTTTCACAAGCACGGCATGTATGTGCTGCTGTAACAGTCAAAACAATTCACTTCTCACAGTTTGAACAAACAGGGGCAATGACGAAGCATGTTCTGCTTCTACCAGTTCTTTACAACATATTGCAAGGAGGTGCAGTTCATGAAGGATTAAAGGAGGAAATAGGAAGAATTTTTTTTTTTTGTTGTTCAAAGCAAAGACTGACAGATGGAAGCTCTACCATTTCAGTGGAATGATTACCTTTCTCTGAATAATCTTTTCAAAACAGTGTAGAATTTTGGGATACTCTTAGGTTTCCTCTAAAGCTCAAACAATCAGGTTGCATGCATGCATTCATTTTTTTCTTTTTAGCAGTGACTTTTTTCAATCTCAACTTACCAAGGAAGTAAATCTGATCATTCATTTGTATGCGCAGTCATCAGTTTGTCATGTATATATGTGAATACTCCAACTTATGTCTGTCTTGGTTTAAAGAAAAATATTGGGATGAGAACTCCAATAAAATGAACTCCCTCCCCTTTTATTTCCCACCATTACAGAGAGACAAAATGCAAGGAGGTGTAAGTGAAAAAATAACAGTTTACTGACAAGGAAATAGAAGCAACCACAAAGATACAAAGGAAATGGTTTACCCACAAAGACAGGAATTCACCACCCCACGTGCCCCCCCAGGAACAAAGGGGGAAAAATGGTGGAGGGTCCTCCTTGCCAAACCACCCCCCTCTGCCCAACCAAACAAAAGAAACAATGGGAAATGGACAAAAGCAAAACCTAGGAAAACTGTGTTGTTCACAAGGAGTTATACTATTAAACTGCCCACTCTATGTCACCCTGTCAGGTTCAGGTCTTGACTGTAGCAGTGGTAATAGTCCAGAGCCTCTTTGTTCCCTGTCACGTGCTGCCTCCAGCACTGGTGTTGCCCCGCTTGGCTTGGTTGAGCTGCAGAGCAGCGGCAAGGTCTCCTGGCGAGGGCCGCAGTTCGTGCCTCGGGTCAGTTTCACTTTCGCTTTCTCCCCAGCTGGGGCGGTGAATGAGTGGTGGCAGGCGCTCGTGGCAAGGGCAGCAGTTTCACGCAGACTCCCCAGGCACCAGCCCACATGGTCTAGGGAAGAGATACAAAACCTTCTCTAACCATGATAATGTCTGATTTTGAATATTAAGAATAAGTAAAATATGACTTTGTCCTGTATCTCAGGCCACTGTAGGCATTCTAGGCACGTGTTCAGTTTCTTCTACTGACTGATTCAGTCTCTGAACAGCTGAAGGACAATGTTTTATTTCCTCTAGGAAAAGATAGTTTGTTTGTTGTTGTTTGGGGTTTTTTTTGAGGGGAGGGGCATCAACAACTTCACTAAAGAATCCCTGAGATACACTAGACACAGGTTTTTATATGAAAGATGTTCAGCATCTGTAGATGCTCAGCCCTTGATCAACTTAAGTTATTGCAACTGAATTAATGATGGATCAGAAAGCATGTTTATGAGTTTACCAAAAGGTTGAATAAGCCTTTATTTTGCTAGAGGTTTTGAGTGAGTGGGTGGACAAATACATGAATCTGTGGAGTCAAACAGAGAGCTAACTTTAAGTTCAGTTTATCTGATCACTGGACTCTTTTCAGTGTGTGATATAGACAAATAACAGTTTTCTTGCTTATGTCTTAAAAAAAAATTTTCCAAACTTTTGTACAAGTCCACCCTTTTCGTGGCTTTGTTTCTTATTTTACCATAATATTGTAGGAAGGTGGAAAAAAACATTAAGGAGGTTGGAAATATAATATGCAACTGGCTAGGAGGGAAAGAAAACAGATGGTGTGGCTGGATTAAGAAGTAATTAAGTGATACAGCACAGATATAGTAAACTACTTCCATGCCTGAAGAGAGCTGCCGGAGAGGAAACAAAGCAATACAAGGCTACTGTAATTAGAGAATGAGGAAACTATAGTTAATGTAATATGAAGTTAGTGTCAGATGGGGGTCATTATGTAATTGAAATAGAATAATAGGTAAATGGATGGTGAATATTATTGGATTGCTATATAAACTATTGTTCTTTTACTGTTTTCAGAATGCATATTGCTAATTGCAAATTGGTCTATGATACCTTACTAGATCTAACTGATATGAGTAATCCTTTTTGAATATTCATTTATTTAAGTGGCGGCAAGATATCTGCATGGAGAAAGAAAAAATAAAGTGAAGAAAGAGTGGGAGATGCTGTTACAATCTGCTGAAATATTGCAGAAAGAATTTTTATATTCGAATATTCCCTTGAGCAAAATTAAAACTCATACAAGTATCCTAGTAAGAACAGTTGGGAACAATTCATCACCGGATGAGTGTAGCCCAAAACTGTGTATTCTATAGCCTTCCATGCCATTTCCCAGAAACTGTTATCAGTAGAGGCCTGCGAGGTGGGGGGATGTTCCTGTCCTCATGCCCTTTTATGGAATTCCCCACTCTGAGGGAAGGACTGAGCATCCTTTTATGGAATTCCCTGCTCTGGGGGAGGGACTGAACATTCCTGCCTGAACTGGAGAATATATAAACCTGGAGTTTCGGAACCTTTCCACCACTCGTGGGATCCAGAGGAGGACTGCAGCTCACTGCTCTCAGTCAGACTGCAGTTCGCAACTCTCAGCCAGACCGAGACCACCACCCTCGACTGGACTGCAATCACCACTTTTGACCGGACTGCAGCAGCTCTCCCACCAGCAGGTTTTTTCCCCTCTCCCTTTGCTT
>NW_020885058.1:28744-80513 GCF_003945725.1 Corapipo altera
GGGGGGGGGGCCCAGAGAGCACCGCATTGTTTGTGCCCTGGGGTGCTGGGTTGTACATTTGGGCTTTGTGGGTTAGGGTCTGTTGCTTGTCTGTGTGGTCGTACTTATTGTATTATTTTATTAAATTGTTATTCTGACTTGTAATCTCTCTTTTGAGTTGGGTTGGTTTCCCCTGCTGGTTAACTTTTAAACCAGCACAACAAGTTATCTGTTGATACCAAAACTGTTTTTATTAATTGCTAAGAGATGTAAAGAGAAAGAGGAAAAAATAAGAAAAGGTTGGAAAATGCTAAGATTACTTCTAGAAGCAGAGAAAAGATTACCACCAAAAAAACTACCTTTTCGTCCGAACTGATCTGCGGAGTGGGGGGGGAGGAGAGAGAGAGAAGCAGTTTCTGCCTTTTTTTTCTCTGGTCTCTGCTGCTTTCGATGTGATGTTATCTCTTTAGCTGCAGGGGGTCTTAGTTCTCTGGAATGCAGTCAGGATGTGGGCCTCTCCACAGCTCAGGCCACTCACACTGGGCGGTCCCAGGCCGTGTGGAGGTCTCAGTATGCACTTCTCAGCCCTCAGAAATATGGTCAGGGTGGAAAAACTCACGCAGGTAACATGGTGGGTCTCGGTCCACTCCAAGACGGCAGAGGTCCAGTCTCAGACAGGCAGCTTCCAGGCGGCAGAAGGAAAGGTGAGGGCGAGGCAGAGGGCAAGGGTGAGTTAGCGGTTATAACCAACTCTCTCTTCCATTCCTCTTTCCCTGCTCTTCCCAAACCTTTCCTCATCTTTTATAGTGTTCAAAGGCAGTTGTGTGTGGTTTCTTGGCATGTAGCCCTATTCAGATGTTTGCAGAGATATGATAACTATGAACAATACCAGGATCTTTTGGCAGGAAAACTCCATTGGGAAAATCTTGGTGAGAACTTCTGGTGGAAAACTAGCACAGAAGTTTTGGTAGGAGGTTTTATGACAGGCAGAAACAATGGCGAAACATAATTTTTGGCATTTGTATGTTATCTGTCTGTTACACGCCACCTCGTGGTTCCACATTATTTCTCGGCACATCGAGGTAGTTTTCTTCAGTGGTGGTAATACGAATATAGAGAACAGAGGGGGAGAAAGAAACAAGCAAGCAGTTTATCATGCATTTAACTAGGCCAATGCCAGTAATCAGGAACAAAATTCCAATGACAATTGTTATTCCAATTTGTGCTATCCATTTTCCCCATCTCGTAAGTCCAAAAGACTCTAGGATGTTGGTAATCCATGTTCCATCTAACACTTCTTGCAGTTGCATTGCATAAAACAAATTTCTAGTGTGGTTACTTATTTCTCTCGTTGTTCATGCTTCCTCAATGGAGGGTGAAGCATTATAAATTGTTACACAGCATTCGGTTTCTGATAAATTTAACATTCCACAAACACCTTGTTCTTTTAACAGTAACATATCTAATGCTAATCTGTTTTGCAATGTCATCTTAGTAGTTTACTGGACTTGGGTGTTTAATTCTCCAAATGCATGTTGTGTCCAATTGCTTAAAACACTTAATTGCCAGGTAATATCTTCTAATACAAATTGGTGTCTTTTTAAGGTGACATAGGGGGTAAAGAAATTCTCAAGAAAAAGGGATGCTTTTTGCCCGGTGGTGTAATAATCTGGAAAATCAACTCATTTAATTGCCCATTTTGGCCTTTGTGTTGATTTTGGAGAGGGAATAACACTGCGATGATGATGTTCTTTAGACACTTTAATAAAAATAAAGACACATCTGGAGCAGAGAGAGGGAATTCCAGGACTACACCTAAGTCCAGCATGCTTCTCTAATGACAAATGTGAATAAAACTTTCCATCAGAGCATCCCCAAGTCATTCCCAGAGGGGCTATATATTTTGCAGTTTTACAGTCAGTATTGTCGGCATGGTCAAGGATGGTGATTTTTGGTTTAGTATTTATTGGAGTACCGTGGATTGGGTAGTGGGTGTAGGGAACTCCACAGTGATTAAGAAGATATTTGTAGGTCGAGTTACAGGATTCATCCTGATTTCTCAAGCCTTTTGAAGGGTATCTCCAACAAGTACACATATCTCTTATCAAAGTTCTAATTTTGAGTGAAAACCACGTTTCTGGAGGATTTCCTGGTCCTTCTTTGCATGTTATAACCTTTGAGCAATTGAATAAAGGACTTTCTTCTACCTGAGGCACGGTAAATTTGGGTTCTGTAAATTTGGATTCAAAAAATGCTTGTACAGACCATGCCCACATTAAGTTTTTCCGGTTAATTGGAATTATGTTTGTTACATTAGGAAGTTGTACACACCAGGAAGGACTAAAAACTGTGTCATATTTACTTTCATATACATCTGGTGAGTATAATGGGTCAAAGAGTGGATCCCATGTGTAAATAAGGCAGGGTTGTCTAGCATTATATTCCTCAAAGGTTTAAATTCCCCTTTACTTGATGTAATAGATGGATGAGGGGATTCAATTTGAGATAAGATGGTTACATTTACCTTTGGACGTATTGTTTTACAATATTTGGTGCGTGACATCCAGTCTTGAGTTATATTAGGAGGTGGGATGTAAGTTTGGTAAAGACCATGCACTATAGGGATACCTTTTCAGAGTAGTTGGGCTCTGTTGGTCTTGCTGATCCACTTTTCAGGTAGGGGCAATGGGGCTGTCACATTAGCCATGTTAAAAACAAAAGATAAATTCAAAGGTATCATAAAAAATCACAATCCTTGTTCAGCAGACTCGGGTAAAGATTCACATATACCTTGATCGGTATGATTCCATATTTTTGCGAACCCTTTGACTAGTTCCCAGGCAAGGTTCCTTTGTTTTTCATTTTTAACAGTCTGTTCTGCTGAGCACATGTACAAGGTAAGTAACCATACAAACATAACTAACACATTATAACTACAGTTACCAGTAAACTGAACCATAGTCCAAATCTGAGATTATTCATTCACAGTTCTGAATGCTTTTCTCCGTTGGGCAGTTACCTGTAAAAGAAAAGAAAAAGGTCTGTCTGGCCTCTTTTAGGGCCCAATATTAAAATGTAGGAACAATCCACCGAGAGTTTATTTTGTGTTCTTTGCCATAAACATCTTTTGCTTTCCAGGTGTATATGTTCAAGGGAGTGGTGAGTACCATTGGTACAGCTCCTACAGAAGGTAGTTCCACTAATACAGGTTGTCCAGGAAAGTGAGAGGGTTTCTGATTACTCTCAGGTTTTGATGTTGCTGGTATCAGAGAGGGAGGCTGTGGATAAAAAGCTGTGAGCCTGGGACAGCCATTTACTCCCCATCTGTCATTTACCATTTTTACAGCATCCCATAGTGGCTTAGTCCAGTTGGATTTCTGAGGTTTTAGAAATCGTTTAAGCAGGCCATTTGTTCTTTCCACTATGCCATTTGCTTGTGGATAATATGGTGTGTGGAATATCCACTGGATTCCTTCTTCCTTGGCCCACTCCTGGACGATGGCAGTTGTGAAATGTGACCCGTTATCTGATTGGATAGATACAGGTTTTGGGAAAAAACTGAACCACATTTTAAGAGCTTCTAGAGTGTTTGTACTGGTTGTTCGAGGGAAAGTTTCTGCTTGCACTAATCCTGACCTGACTTCCACTCCCACTAACACATACTGTTTTCCTTTAGACTTTCGAAAGGGTCCAATATAGTCTATCTGCCATGTCCCCCACAGCCCTTTTCTGTCTCTGATATGTTACGGGGGTTGTTCTAAAGGGTGACGCTCGAGTCGGGTTCTGCACTGTTCACATGAGGATATGCAGGTGCGGCACATCTCTCGAGTTACTGACCATCCCCTGCTTCCTGCTTCTCTGTATAGGTCTTGTGCTCCTGTGTGCTGTCTCTTTAAATGCAACCATTCTAACAATTTGTCCCAGTACTCTGCGGGAGATTGTACACTTAGAGGGGTTAATCTGACCAGTTCATCTACTTTGTTGTTCCAGTGGCTAGCTGGAGTTTTGTTTTCTTGATGAGAGGCTACCCATCCAACTAAAAAATTCCCTTTCTTTGTTATAGCAAGAATTTCTTGCCATTTCTCTTTTTGCCAAACAGGGACTCTATTCACTTCCCAGTCATTGTTCTCCCAGAAGGGGACCCACTTGGTACACCCTTTGAACACAGCAAAAGAATCAGTGTAAACATATACAGAGTCAGAGGTCTCGGTTTCATGATTAAATACACTCCAAACTGCTACTAATTCTCCTACCTGTGCACTACCTTCTCCTTCAGTTATTATTTTGTCTCCTGTGTGTACTTGTAAAGCTACAGCATGATATTTCCAAACTTTACCTTCCCGTTTAGCTGAGGCATCAGTAAACCACACATTCTGCATTTGTTCTGAGTATGGGGGTGCTGCTTCAATCACAGAAGGTGGAGAATCAGCTGTGCTATTTAAAGTTATCTCATCTTGTAAGGGAAGATTTTTGCGAGTTCCCTCTGTTACCTGAAAAATGGTGCAATAATGTTCAATTTGAGCATACCGTTTCTGACCAGTAGCTCGTTGGGCCACCCCATCAGGGGGTGGGGTTCCTGTCAAAACAGGCTTGATGACCTTGAAGGGTCCCCTTAAAATTAGAGGTTGCTGACGGACAATTTTTTCTGTTTCACGAAAAGCAGTACTCACCACAAATAAGCCTTTTTCCCAGACAGAATATCATTTTTCAGCATCTTTGAAACTGCGTGAATAAAACCCTATAGGTCTGGTGGGACCATCAGGTCCTTTCTGCCATAAGTGTATGGACAGTCCGGAGCTTGCAAATCCCCACTCAATTTGTACTGGATCGGTAGGGTGTATGGGGCCTAATGAGTGGTATGTGTTGGCCTCAAAAATCAGGAGTTGTAGGGCTTCATCGTGAAGGGGGGTCCAATCCCACTTTGCTTTTTTCCGCAATAAATCATATAAGGGCCGTGCAATTATTGAAAAATCAGGGATGTGTTTTCTCCAAAAAATCAGCAGGTCTAAAGCATGCTGCAAATCGTTTTTATTCTCTGGTGTTTTAAGTTGGTCTAGGCAGGTGTGTCTGGGGGAATACAAACCATTCCTCCCTTCCACGAAATTCCCAGGAATTTTACTTCTTGTGAAGGAGGTTGTACCTTTTCAGGAGGGATATGTAAGTCCATGGACTCAAGATGCCTGATAATGTCTGTTTGGGTTGTTTGCATAGGTGCAATCTCATTTCCTGCTACTAAAATGTCATCAATATATTGGTACACTTTTACTCCTGGTGCAGGAGGAATGAGTGACAGTTCCTGTGCCAGTGCATGATGTGCTAGAGCGGGTGAGTGTTTAAATCCTTGTGGGAGACAGGTAAAAGTGTATTGCTGACCCTCCCATGTGAAAGCAAAGCGTTCTTGATCCTGTTCCTGCAGGGGAACCATAAAAAACATATCTTTGATGTCAATAGTGGCCATGATTTGATGGGCTTGTTCTTGGATGGTTTCTATTAACTCAGCTATATTTGGGACTGCTGCAGTAAGGGGTCCCGTATTTGCATTAAGACGACGGTAGTCTACCGTTAGCCTCCAATTACCATTTGGCTTACGGACAGGCCACAGAGGGAAATTATAAGGAGAATGTGTTGCAATCACTATTCCTTTTTCTTTTAAATCTCCTATAACTGGAGTGATTCCTTCCCTTGCTCCCAAGGATAAGGGGTAAGGTTTGACATTGGTTACTAGGGAGGGAGGAAGAGCAGGGGCAGGACTTAGTAAACACAGATGTGGGATTTCTTTTCCAAAAGCCCATATGTTTCCTTCCTCATCAGTCCAAGACCTTCCCTTCAGGAGGTCTAGTCCCAGTAAATTGGTAGGAAGTTTACCCAAAATCATTAGGGTTTCAACTGCTTTCTCCTCCCCTGGTAACCAGCATCTTACCTTTGCTGTTATCTGGGGTTGTATGTTCCCAAAAGCATCTGCAACAAATAAGCCTTTACGTGAGGGAGTGATTCCACATGCAGATGCATCTTCAATTTTCAGGGCAGATATGTGAGCGTCAGTGTCTATCAGAAAAGTTACAGGAGTTCTGCAGGGACCAATAGGAAAGGTTATTAACAAATTTCCTTTAGAATTTTTGGTAAACCGTCTAATGTAAAACCAACCTTCGTCCCCCGGCTTACCTACTGAGGACGAAGAGAGGAGTTTCCCGTCACCTCCCCTTGCTGTGATCCCTCCCCTTTCTGTGACCCCTCCAGGGCAGGGGCTGTAGCAGGGACAGCTTTCAGGGATTCCTCCTTTACTGGCCATTCTTGAATTAATATCTCTAATTTATCTGTGAGTTGGCCATCCATTAGGGATTTTGGGATTCCCTTTTGCAAGCCCACAATCCACAGGGCATTCCTTTTTTCCCTGTATCCCCCAGTGTTAGTGGGTCCTCCTTGTCCAGAGGAGAATGTTACCTTTCTGAGTCTTGCTGGAGTACTTTTGCATTCTGTGTGGCGAATTGATTTAGTATCAGTAGTAATTGAGGGTACTGGACCATATTTTCTTCCATAATTAATTAATTCCTGTGCCACTTCTCCCCAGGTCCAAATCTTATTTTCTCTAAGGTAACGACTGGGGGTTAAAGCTGCTTCTAAGGCGGTTGCAGGTCTTTCCCCTTTGGTGAGGTTTTCTATTTGTCCTTTTAGTTGAATGCCAATAGGTTTTATAGCCTCAGGGAGTCCCCTGATAAGGGGAATAATTCTTTCAGGGTCTACAGGCAACATCATAGGGGATTCACATCTTGGTGTTAATTCTCTATCATACATCATTTGTAAACAAGCAGCCTTTTGAACACTTTCTACAATCTGATTAACATTTCCCACTATAGCCAGAGGATCTCCCCTTTCTAAGGGGTTGAGCCCTCCAGCCCAATAGGTTGCTCTTTGGGTAAGGGACCAGGGTGCCCGATTATCTGCTGTAGTCAGAAAAACTCCAGCTCCCCAAAACCCTTCAGCCTCTTTCTCTGATAACAAAATTTGATCACCCCCAGTAAGAGAGACTCTCCAATCATACTCAGTCTCAGATTCTCTAGGGGTTCTGCTATATTCCTTTTTTAACTTAGCTAATTCAGTTGCTGTATAAGGGATTTCTTTTGTAGTTATTTGAGGGGTATTGTCATCCGAGCCCTCATATGTGTATTCTGTTTTAATTAGGGGACGGAGAGACACTGACAGCTTTTCAACTTGATCACGCAAAGGTTTTAAGTCAGAGAGAGGGTATATTTCTTTAGATGATTCCAGCTCTGACTCTCTTTTTCCTTCTCTCATTAATCTTGCATACAACTCCTCTCGGAGCACACGAGTTGTAGCTTTTTCATTCCTTATCTCTTCCTGGAGGACAGTGGCTGTAGCCGCTTGTTCCTCCAACTGCATCTGCAAAGACTTAATCGATTCTTGCAGAGAGTTAACCACTTTCATGTGAGCTTTTGGCTGCTGTTCTTTGTTGTTAATTGCAGTTATCACAACTGCACCTGATATTGAACAAACGATAGGTTTTCCTTTACCTTTTCTCGCCCCTGCCCGCAGGGTAGAGATTCAATCAACAATTGTTTGAATATTACACCAATTATCCTGTGCCCATTCCATTCCCGGAGAAGATGACCTGGCACCAAATTCATCTAACAGATTAGTAAGAGCTTGCACATTATGTTCCATGTTACCTCAAATTCGGAGTGAATACGTCCCCAGGGAGTTCCTCTTAAAAGTTACAGCAAATTTCCAAAGTTCTTCACTCCTCTCCCTGGAAAGGCCCCTGTCGCCGTCCGAAAGGGGGACAGGACACCCTTTCTTATTAGTTTGAAAAATGTCTGCTGTGATAGTCCTTCTTGCAGCATGCTGTGACACAAGAAATAGTTAGTAACAAAACAAACAGAGAAAGCAAAATTTCAAAACAAGTGGACAGCTGCATTTGCTGAGTGACTCCCCCCCCTAAAAATTGTTTCCAGCCCGAGATGCCACTGCTCCATGGTGTCTAAAAGCTTAGTGATAGTGGTCTTCTGTGGACTACGAGATCGTGGAAAGTAAGCAGAACATGTTAGAAGGGAGAATTTAGGATTGGGATCACGTAATAAGGGAATTGCAGGGATTGCTGTGGTTTCCTGGCACTTGCTGAAGGGATGGGCTACGCAGGATGGAACGCGGTTGAGGGGGTGCTACCTTGTTTCTTGACAGCTCACAGGTGCACTGTTTAAGATCTGGCATTGAATTAAAAGTCACTTTTCTCTTTAAGTCTGGTGACTTTTTAGGAGGCAGCAGTTCTCCATAGATGTTAGTAAGAGACCTGCAATCTTTTCTCCAGTGTCTGCCTTTTCCGCACCGCTTGCATGGCGTCTTTGGAAGCTCAGTCTTTGTAGTTAATTGTGGACAGTTCTTTTTAATATGTCCTGTCTCACCACAGTGAAAACAGGTTTGTGGCCCGGCCAAAGCGTCAGCTATTAACCTCGCTTTGTGAGAATTAGACCCCACATTCTTACAGGCCTCTATCATCTCCAGGAGTGTAGGATCCTTTAGCATTTTTAAGGCTTGTTGGCAATCCTTGTTAACCTTTTCAATCACAAGTTTATTAAACAGAATGTCTTGGCTTTCCTTTTGTTGTACTTGCCGTGCTATAGCTTCCCTTAACCGGGTTATAAAGTCCACAAAAGGTTCTGTTGAGCCCTGATGAATTAGGGTGAAGAAGGGTGTTTGGACATATGCATCAGCAACCTTTTTAAAGGCCTCCATTGCCAGATCTTTTGTAATATCCAGGTATTTTAAATCCACACGAACCTGGTCTTGTCGGCTCGCATAGTTGCCCTCTCCATACAGCATATCAATAGCATTGCTTACAGGAATATCACGCCTCTCCATCTTTTCATTGACATATTTAACTATAAGACGTTTCCATTCCACTTCAAAAACGGATGCCTGCACAGTCGATAACAGTCCATTAATTACCGCTTTGATATCATAAGGTATTAAACGGCAGGCGAGAAAAAACGATTCAAAAAGTCCAACGGTATAAGGTGAGCCTAAACCGTACTCTACAATCGCTTTTTTGATGTCCTTTAACATAGTATAAGACACTGGACGCCACTCAGGGGCACGACCTTCCTCTAGGTATAATTGGAAAAGCTTTTAAAAACTCGGTATCATTAGCCTGTGCGGCTTCTGTCTGGAAAGCTTTCCAAATATCTTTGCATGGAAGAGAGGCATTTGCCATCCTGCAACTGCCGGGAGCCTCGGTAACAAAGGTTTCATGGACCATCTTTCCGGGTGTTATCGTCGGAAGAGGCTCTGACCCTGTTCCTTAGTTTTCGTCTACCCCGGGAGGGTGATGACGTGGGGGTAGAGGCAGCGCTGGAGGGAGAGGGCGTTCTGGTGGGAGGGTCCGTGGTCGTACCGGGGGGGTAGGGGGGTGGGCGCGAAGGCGGGCTGGGGGGCGGTGCCGGCGGGAGACTCGCGAAATCTTTGTATGTCGTTTCTCCACGCTGTGTGCACTCCCGCACTCGCTCCCCGCTCTCCTGGGTTTCACCCTCGCTTAGCTCGCCGCCATGATACCGGTATTCCGTGCTTTGTTTCTCCCTCCCGCCGTCCGCGCTCTCCCCCGCCCCCCCTCCACTCTGGGACCCTCGGGACTTGTCCATTTTTGGGGATGGGGGCTTGGATTTTTGCTCAGATTCTTGGAGATTTTCATTGGAACTCATCAACTGATGCTGTAGCATCATCAGAATCAATCTCCAGGCAATTAATGCCTCAGTAGCAATTTTGTCTCCCCTCTCTTTCGCTCTCCAGATATTGTATCCAATTTTCTCCCAGTCTTTTCGAGACATGTTGTCGGAGATTACTTCCCCTCTGTTTTCAAGCCATTTAGCAAGGGATTTTGCAGATTTTTTGTCTAAAGGGTGTCCATTTTCCAAAATAAAGTCTTTAAGCTTGCGGTATACAAACTTTTGAGGGGTAGATAGCGAGAGGCCCATTGCGAAATTACTTAGGCTTCTGTTGGTCTGTAGTTGGTTTTAAAGTTGATTTTGTGAGGGTGGGAGATGGGATTAGAGGTTTATCCCGGAGCTCACCTTTCTTGGTGCGGTGGCTATCTTGCCGTAATCTGGGGTTCTACCGGGAAGGACCAGCGAGACGAAAACGTTTCTCTCAGCGCTGTCTGAGCCCTTTGTGGCGTGGGGGAGGTTTTCTTAAGGTAAAAACCTTTTCTGCCCGACGGTGGGCGCCATCTGTCGCGGTCCGAAAGGGGGACAGGACATCAGAAAGGGTGCAAGCAGACTACTTTATTCAGGCGTGTGCCCGATTCTTAACCGTCCCGCCAGGGAAAAAGGGGCAGAACATAGGGTGGGCTATCAGACAGACAAATGGGGGAGTAAATCAGAACAGGGCACAGGCAAAAGGGGGAGGAGGAAGCCTGGGCATGTGCAGTTGTGCACTGTGTAGCATGGATACAGTGAAACCACATAATAACAGTAAAGTCCATATGAAAGCCCTGTCAATTGCTGTATGCTTTTCTCCATGCCTGGAACTGTTCCCATCCTGAATCTTGCTTCTCTACAGGCCCCTCTTAAAAAGTTACTTTACAAATTCAGAGCGATCTTCTCCAGAAAGCCCCTCTTAAAAGTTACAGCAAATTTCCCAAAGTCTCACTCCTTCCTCCAGAGAGTTACCTCTTAAAAAAGTTACATTACAACCAAAACTGGGGTGAGCTTATCTGGGGGACCCCTCTTACAAGTTAATTTCCAAAATTTCACCTCTTTCTCCCCAGAAAGCACTAAATTACAATGTGCACATTAACTTCAAAAAACAAAACAAAACAAAACGAAAAAAAAAAATAACTTGTAAAGTCAAAGTCCTTAAGTCACACAGTCATAAAGTCAAAAAAAAAAAAGAAAGGAAGGGAAAAGAAGGTAAGGGAGATAGGTAAGGAAGGAAGAAAGGTAGGTAAGGTACCTTACTCTGATTGTCTTATCGCAGAATGACCAATCATAAAAATTAGCATTTATCAGGTTTTGGAATAAACAGTTTTGCTTAAGGCAACACCCTGCTCTCTGCGCCAATAAGAAATGTTACAATCTGCTGAAATATTGCAGAAAGAATTTTTATATTCGAATATTCCCTTGAGCAAAATTAAAACTCATACAAGTTATATGTTGATACCAAAACTGTTTTTATTAATTGTTAAGAGATGCAAAGAGAAAGAGGAAAAAATAAGAAAAGGTTGGAAAATGCTAAGATTACTTTTAGAAGCAGAGAAAAGATTACCACCAAAAAAACTACCTTTTCGTCCGAGCTGATCTGTGGAGTGGGGGGGAGGAGAGAGAGAGAAGCAGTTTCTGCCTTTTTTTTCTCTGGTCTCTGCTGCTTTCGATGTGATGTTATCTCTTTAGCTGCAGGGGGTCTTAGTTCTCTGGAATGTAACCAGGATGTGGGCCTCTCCACAGCTCAGGCCGCTCACACTGGGCGACCCCAGGCCGTGTGGAGGTCTCAGTGTGATAAACTGAGAAAGTGATTCTGGCTAATTAAGAGGAAACTGTGTAAGGTCAATCTGACCTGGAGAGAGAAAAGAAAAACAAATCGTAAAACTTAATTGGGCCCCTATAAAGAGATAAAACAAGTTACCTCCCTTTTACCTTGTGTAGGATTTATAGTGAGAGAATTTTGTTTAGTTAACTAGATAATAGCACCTTTCTTAAAATTTATAACTTTTTATAGATAACAAGCAAACATCTGCTGAATGTCTGATTTAACAATATATTATGGATGCTTATAGATAACATTCTTGTTAAGAAAAAACATATGTTGAATGTCTGACCTAACAATGTGTAATGTTTATACTTATGTATAATAAATATTCATGTAGTAGCTGGAAATAAATGTAGAACAACTGTCTTCTTTGGGTGTGACAGGCGTTGGGAGTTGTTGAACCCCCTCCCTGATCACCCAGCGCTGAATTTGCTTTTATCATATAATAAATTCTGATTGGAAATCACCCGACTGGGTTTCTATTTCTCACATCAGTATGCACTTCTCAGCCCTCAGAAATATGGTCAGGGTGGAAAAACTCACACGGGTAGCACAGTGGGTCTCAGTCCACTCCAAGACGGCAGAGGTCCAGTCTTGGACAGGCAGCTTCCAGGTGGCAGAAGGAAAGGTGAGGGCGAGGTGGAGGGCAAGGGCGAGTTAGCGGTTATAGTCAACTCTCTCTTCCATTCCTCTTTCCCTGCTCTTCCCAAACCTTTCCTCATCTTTTTTTTATAGTGTTCAAAGGAGGTTGTGTGTGGTTTCTTGGCATGTAACCCTATTCAGATGTATATCAATAACAGCATGCATTTCTCTCTGCTTTTCTCATTCAGATTGTTACAGGACTTTTCTATAACTAACTGACCCCATGAAACAGGTCTTTTCCTTGTTTATGGAAAGATCTGAAATTTGGGAACTTGTAGTCTAGCCTTCTGAAAGAAGAAAAAAAGAGAGTGGAAATTTAGTATATTAGTATAATGGAAAAAATCTTAAAAGAAAAATTTAATTTCTGTTTCTCTATGCCCAGTATGGATTTTTTCAATTTATTTCTGTAGGACTAGTATCTAAGATGAGTTGTGTGCATGTTTCCTGGATGATGCTTTCAAAACAGTAGCAGTGTTCCCTTGCTCTATTCTCTCACCATCTGCATGAGAAAGGTAGAGATCATCTGTATGGAGTAATAATATGCAATGTTTCTCAGAGAATCCTGACCTACAAACTAGGAATACAGCATTACATAATAAAAACACTGACATGAATGCTGATGATAGGTTATGAGTATGACTTTGTATATGATCCTAGTCACAAGGATAAGGTTCAGAGGGAAGAACAAGCAGTTTGTGTGTGATAGTGAGACATGAAAGAAACTTCACAACTTCCAAGGAAATGAAAAGCAAGAGAACATGTTTAAAAACCTATTTTAAAAATAAAGTTGAAGAAAGGAGGTGATCTTTCAGTTGTATGATGTTCTGTATGAAGATGAAATTTGCATCTAAGTAAAACAAATATGAAATTCCTTTGTTTTCTTTTAACAAAATTTGTTAATGCACCTTTGTTGTGGAGGAGTGGAAGGCTTAGACAAAGTTTATTAGACAAACCCTCTTGTTGAACTATGAGGTAAAGAAAGTACTCCCTTACTTTCTAAACTCCTCAGAGAGGTGCCTGGGTGTGGTTGGATCCAATCTTAGCCTCAGATTTTGTCAGCGGTTTAAATTTAAGGAATTATAGAGGTGTGATTAAATCACTTTGTCCTGCAGGTTTTAATGATGGCAAATCAGATATGTTTATATAAAATCAATTATTTATTATGACAAATGAACAGACGAGTGAATAGATGAAAGATCTTAATCAGAATTATTTGCTAAACATTGTAAAAACTAAAAACCTACTAGTAGAGTATATTATAGCATAAAATAGTATAGTGCACTGTATCACAGCAATTATATTAAAGCAATTGTATCAAAGCTAGCAAAAGAAATAGTCATTAAGTAGAGATTGATGCAACTCACCTCATGACAATAGCGGGCAGATCTCTCACTTAAACCCTGGGGAGTAACCATGAAGAGGCATCCCTGCTTCACAGAAGTTCCACACACTTCAAGAAAGTATGTGGAAGAATATACCATATGAAAGATGGACTGGGCTTTTATAGTTCTAAAGCGATTGCTAGTCACATATTTCCAGACCAGTGAGCAGCTTATCTGTCAAATCCTGCAAAAAGCAGGATGTGTGTTTGAAGTTTGGTGAACCAGACTGGTTTTTAGTATAATTCAACACTAAAAACATTACCATGGTGCCACCAGTAACTCACCACAGATAGCTTGCATTGTTTGGATTCTCTGACTGGATTTTAGACCTTATCTGTGCAGAACATCTTGCTACAATCTTGATGTAAATAAATGTGTAAAACTTTCATTTTGTAGTAAATAAAGTTCTGAAGACAAGTATCTTAAGTTGCTAATACTATGCAACCTTTTGCATTTTCTCTTGAAATACTTCCGATTTTTATGAAGTAAATATTTGTGGGACGTCCTTTTTTAAAAAAACCACAGACAATCTACTGAGAACTTGTTTAACACTATTTTGTAGATAAGGGAGACAAGTATGGGAGTAAAGAAAACCTAACAACAAACAGGGTTATGCCTTAATTTTGTTTGATCTCAAAATGGATTTTTATAAATACAGTAAAAGACTGGGAAATATTTAGTGCCTGAATTATGAAAAGTATTCTATGAAAATATTGTAATTTCCTCTTCTGGAGCAGAATTCCCATTTAGTTGTTTGAGAACACTGCTGGGTAGACTTGCAGGGACCTGGTCCAAAATAATGTAACCAGGTGGGGGTTGGTCTCTTTTCCCAGGCAACCATCAGCAAGACAAGAGGGCATGGTCTCAAGTTGTGCCAGGGGAGGTTTAGGTTAGATATTAGAAAGAATTTCTTTACAGAGAGGGTGATCAGACATTGGAATGGGCTGCCCAGGGAAGTAGTGGATTCTCCATCCCTGGAGATTTTTAAAAAGAGACTGGATGTGGCACTTAGTGCCATGGTCTAGTAACCGCAGCGGTAGTGGATCAAGGGTTGGACTTGATGATCTCGGAGGTCCCTTCCAACCCAGTTGATTTTATGATTCTATGATTCTATGATTCTATGATTCTATGATTCTATGAATGTGAATAATGGGATTGTGCATACTGCAACTGAGCTAATGATTTTTAGATAAGGAAATTATATCTCTGTGAGTTAATAGCTTACATGCAAAGATTTAGTTCTTTTAATGGACTTCAAAGTTTTTACATAATACACAGTAAATATTCCTAGATCTGTCTTGGGTTTTGGTAATTATATTTTTCAAAGAATGAAGAGTCAACTCATTCTTTCTGCCACGTGGTTTTATTTTCAGTTATTTTCTAAGTCTTAAACAAGACTTTCTTATCTCAAATTCCCTTCTGTGTTCCCTCCCCCAGGAGTCTAACCTTTTTTAATCAAATACTGTTTCATTGATATCAGTAGACTTATCAGATGCCAATACCATGCATAGAAAAGTTGTGAATGAAGCAAATAGTGCATACATCACAATACCATTCACCTATTTGGCTATATGTCAGTGTACTAACACCTCTGGAATATACAGTATGGGAGATGTAATCTTATTACTCTTAACATGCTGTATGTTAAACTGAATTCCAATTAAAACTGGATTTTACTTCAGAGGCATGTGTCAGAGACTGAAACAGTTAATAATTTATGCATTCTAGGATTGCCAGGGGACTTTTGCAGGCTGGGAAGAGGCAGCTGGGCTCATCTCTCCCTCCAGTGCTGCTGAAGGTGTCAAGTCCTGAAAAGGTGAGAAGAACTGTGTTTACTATGCCCTTACCATTACCTCTGCATTGGGCTGTCCGAGATGTTGGAGGTTCATGGCATGACCCATCAAAGCCCATCTCCCCCTCTGCCAATCTTGAAAGGCGGGAAAAACCCTTTTACCATGCCCCTCACAGGAACTCTGCGCAGGCCCAGGAGATGCTGGGGGTTCGCAGCACGACCCATGACACTATTCCATGGAAAACTCCCCGCCCCAGGGGAGGTGTAAAGGCGTTCTGGAAATATATAACAACTGGTAACTTCTTTGGGGATTTGGGGGTTTTCTTCTCCCCCACCGCCAGCAAATCAAGATCGTCGCTTTTAGGACTACTGAGTTCCATTGTTGGATCCAGTGGGGGGTGACTATACACATTTTTCCACTCTCATCTTTTCTTTTTCTTTACTCTCCCTTACCCTTATCCTGTCTTTCCCTTTCTCTCCCTTATGCATTTTCCCTAAAGGTTATCTTTATGCCATATTGCTATAGATGATAGATATAGATGATAACACCCAAAATGCTAACATACCTGTTTACCTTTAAAACAAAATTGTTCTAAAATAAACCCTACATTTATATGTTTTCAAACACCTATTATTCAGTGTTGTTTCACTCTAATCTACCCCAAGGGATTTATTAATAAGAACCTGGGTTACCTCCCCCCCCTTCTGGGGCAGGTCATAACAGCATGCAACAGACAAAGCATAAGGTGCTATGTTTTATTGACATAACAGAAAGGAAGCAAGGAAGAAAAACCTTTCTGCTTCCCACTCAACTGTCATATTGTCAGAATATATGAGAGAATCTGTGTTGCTGCTTATACTCAGTTTGTTCTGTGAATAAATGTAGAATTTAAAGCTGTAGAACTTGTAAATCTAACATCTTCCATCAGCACTGAATTTACTTAAATCTATGCTAGTTTGTGAGTACCAGGTTCATAAAGTTATAGGTCAGGAATCTTTTCACAGACCGAGAAATATGGTTTATAGTTCTTCAGAGTTTCAGGAAATGGAGTATAATGTGTATAAAATGAATGGAATATATTATTAAACCTTTGATCTTTGATATTCCCATTTCAGATTCTAGACAGTTATATGAAAATTAAGTTAAAATCTGAACTTGATAAATACTTAAATGTGCACCTTAGTTTTAAAGGGTATCAGTTTCTCTGGCATTTAATATGACTTTGCACATGTAAAATAGTCATTCTAGACTATTGCACTTTCAAGTTTGACTGACCTCATTGGAGTATAAACCACAGTTCATACTATAACAACTTGTCGATTAGAAAATGTGAGTAGTTTGAGGTATACTAACTTAAATAATTTCAAGATAGAGCTGTGCAGTAGCAACTGGGAATACTTTGTTTTCCTACTTGGAGGACAGGAATGGTGGCGTATGTCAAAGTGAGATGGCTTTAGGTCTAATGCAAAATTGGTTTCTAAACTATAACTTTTAGGAGTAATGTGATAGTTCACTACTGTTGAAGGATTATTAACTCACTAGTACAGTCTCTGTACTAGTCTTTGGAATGGGATCAAAAATCAGGATGCTGTCAAATATTGCTATAATTAATTGAAGCTTTGTAACAACAAAAAAGTAGTGTGAGACACTTTTTCTTTATCCTAGAGAGCCACTCCTCGAATGCTGACCCAGTTAACTTGTACACCACATTGCGCTTATGTGATTGGAGTTCTATAGTTAGCTATACTGATGAAGTTACAGAATGGGTAAGGTTGGAAGGTACCACAGTGGGGTCATCTGGTCCAACCTCCCTGCTCAAGCTTGGTCATCGTAGAGCAGGTTGCACAGGATTGCATCCAACAGTTCTTGAATGTCTCCAGTGAGGGAGACTTCACAACCTCTCTGGGCAATATGTTCCTGTGCTCGACCACCCACACAGTAAAGAAGTTCTTCCTCATATTCAGGTGGAGTTTCCTGTGCATAATTTTCTGCCCATTTCCTCTTGTGCTATTGCTTGGCACCACTGAGAAGAGTCTGACTCCATCCTCTTGACACCCTCCCTTCAGATACTTATAGACATGGATGAGGGTCCCTCTCAGTCATCTCTTCTTGAGGCTGAACAGACCCAGTTCCCTCAGCCTTTCCTCATAAGAGAGATGCTCCAGTCCCCTAATCAACTTTGTCGCCCTCTGCTGAACCCACTCCAGGAACTCCATGTCTCTCTTGTACTGAGGAGCTCAGAACTGGACACTAGGTCTCACTAGGGTTGGGTAGAGGGGCAGGATCACCTCCCTCAACCTGTTGGCAATGGTCTTCCTAATGCACCCCAGGATACCATTGGCCTTCTTGGCCAAGAGGGCACACTGAAGGCTCATGGACAGTTTGTTGTCCACCAGGACCCCCAGGTCCTTGTCCACAGAGTTGCTTTCCAACAGGTCACCCCCAGTCTGTACTGGTGCCTAGGGTTATTCTTCCCCGGGTGCAGGACCCTGTATTTGCCCTTGTTGAACTTCAGACAGTTCTTCTCTGCCCATGTCTCCAACCTGTTGACGTCCTTCTGAAGGGCTGCACATCTGCAGCAGGGAGATTGCCGAAACTGAAACCAGTACACCGTTGAAAGCTCAACAAAACGATAAGCCGAGAGATAAGAAAGAGAAGGGAAACAAACCCCCAAGACAACCCCGCACTCACTCAGGCATTATTTAAGAGGTTGTCTTACCGACCCCAGAATGCTTAGAATTCCCCATAGCAGAGGCTGCATCCCCAGAGCGTCAGCAGGCTCATAAGATAACAGGCATCCCTACAAAGGTAACATTGTCCTCCATGTGAAGTTTGAGTTCTACTCCCAGTAAGAACTATCTGCTTTTTATACAATTAACCTATGACCTCTACCTGGGCAACTGTGGCAAGCACAGCCCAGCTAGAGGTCTTCGTTTCTCCCACCGTTATGTAAGTGTTACCCCTTTTGTGCATGCGTGAGTACAATGGAAATTCCCCTGCACCTGTGTAACGGTCTAATAAAACTATCACAATCCCCGATATAGAGGCAAAAAACTGGAATGATTTATTGAACACACGAGTGCTATTTAAGGGTCTCGGGGTCTAACATGCTAATGTGGAGGCAGGGTTATTCCAAACAGGGGTTTCCACAATCTATTAGCATTTCCAGTAACAGGGATGACATAAGGGGAAAAATGGATTTATGTTTCTTGGATACAGTATTTACATTTTGGGGGAAAAAGGATTTGATATTTCTAGTAAGCAAGATTATACTGGGGAAGGGTGGTCAGTGTTATAGGTCATAAATCTGAGAGAGGAATTTTTCTTTCCCTGCTTCCCTGTAAGAGAAACAGAGTTTCGAATAGGGAAGGGGGAAGGGAGGTAATTAACCTTACAAAGAACTAGCTTGCCAGACTGCATTCCTCGCTGATGACCCATCAGAGATTTTGGAGTTGCTGGCCACCTTCACACAGGACAGGTGAGACGACGGAGTTGGCTCTCGGAGGGAGATGGGGGTCTGCATGCAGGCATTTGGGGAGAGGGACTGGGATCTGTTTTTTGGCTTCTCATCCTGGTCAGCTCGGACTGCTGGTTTCGACTTGCCTGGTTGTCCCGCTCCCCAGATCTGCTGTGTTTCATCGGATAGTTTGCATGCCCTCCGGAGAGAAGGGAGGAGTTTTGAGACGCCATCACCGTGGGAGTGGACTGCTTCCCTTCCCTTTTTCCTCCCACTGAGGGAAGGGTCCCCCATTTCCTTCTCAACTTCTCCCGTGGTCCGGGACCCCCCCCCCCGGACCCCTCTCCCCGCATGATGACCGCCTGAGCCCAACAGCGCCCCCTGCCGACCACGACAGAGAACTGCAGACCTTATACCTTCAGCAATCCACCAGCACCCCCTGCAGATCACGACAGAGAACTGCAACCCCTACATCTTCAGCGATCCAACAACGCCCCCTGCAGGCCACGATTAGGACTGCGCTAAAGGACAGAGAAGTATTCAATCAGACCCTTTTTTTTCTAGGACTACTGTCTAGTTTTTTTTGTGTTCTGTTACTGTTTTTGCCAACATACATATATCTTTTAATAAAGGGTTGTTATTTCTTATTTTTTGTTTCCACACTTCCTCGATTAAAGCCCCTTAATTTTGAATTTACAATTGCTGAGAGAGGGGAGTTCGGTCTATCTTATAACTCATCCTCTTTAGCAAACATTCCAGTCTCTTCAGACTGAGACGGTCAACTTTTCCCAAAATAAGGATTTACACAGGGAGGGAGAAAACAATGAGGTATCTGATAGCATCATGCAAAGTATCTCTACATCCTTCTGGGGGAGATCAGGACAATGGATCTTGTCTGGTCTTTTAGATGGTGGTTTTTTCCCAGTCCCTGTGGCCCAAGGTTTCCTGTTTAATCCTAGCAGTTCCTTTTCTGTTGGTATTCAAATTTCGGACTGCAACACACCTGCATGCTACACCTCTGGGGTCTTTCCTAAATGAGTCTGGGGGCTTACTTCATCCTCCTCCTCTTCACTTTCTCCTTCAAATGTCCTTGTTCAAGTTTCGAGCTGGCTTCCCGCCAAGTCCCCCCAAAACTCGACAACAAGGACCCGCCTCCCAGAGAGGGAAAAGAGGGAAAAAAAAACTAAGCAACCAAAGTTATAGCAAATATATATATATATATATTTTACATATGAGACAGATACACAAAAGGAAAATACCACACACCTGGGGGGGGGGGGGGGAAGGGAAAGGGAGAAAGACAAAAAGGGGCAGGGACCGAGCAAATCAAACAGTCAGCCGAAGGCAAACTAGCAGAAATCTCACCACTTCCCTTCGAACAGGCAGAATGACTTGGCGCAGCCCAAGGCTCTCCTCTCACGCGTGGCAGACAACAGCAGTCACTGTAGGCCTCGGCTCCAGATAAGCTCGACCAAAACAGGGACCCACCGTTCTCGAACCTTGCCGGAGAGGAAGAGAACGCGATCCCTCGCACTGGCTTTATTTATACCTCCAGTTACGTAAAGGAATAGCATGGAATACTTCCGTGATCACTTTTCTAGTTCCTTCCTGGTTACAAGTTGGTCTCCAGGAAGGCCTAGGGTGAAACCACCACAACCATCGACCAATAGCCAGTCACCAATTAATTTCAGTTTATACAAGATACTTCCTTCAAGGATGAAGTTCTTGTTTATCAGTGCTTGTTTTCTCATAACTTGGCAGGAAAAGAACAGACTCTCACAGATGGCTGGGCCAAACACAGACCAAAGGTAGCAGTGTCTAATTAAGCATGAATACAACATCACTGGGGTATTGGTCACTCCTCCCAGTTTTATGTTGTGAGTAAACTTGTTGAGGAGGCACTCTGTCCCTTCATCCAAGTCGTTGATGAACAAGTTAAACAATACTGGACCCAGTATGGAACCTTGGGGGACACCACTAGTGACAGGTCTCCATCTAGACCCCATGCCACTGATCACAACCCTCCAGGATCTGCCATTCAACCAGTTCTCAATCCACCTCACTGTCCACTCATCCAGTCCACACTTCCTGAGTTTGCCTATGATGATGTTGTGAGAGACGGTTTTGAAAGCCTTGCTGAAGTCCAAGTAGAAAATATCCACTGCTCTCCCCTCATCCATCCAGGTAGTTGTTTCTTTGTAGAAGGCGAAGAGTGTTATATACTGTTGAAGGTAGCAGACAATATAGTCTAACATTATCTCCTCATTCTTGAAGACCTTTGAAAGTTTAACTGGCAAAGAGTATCTTTCTTGAGAGTGGACTACTGTCTTCTATGACTCTGGAAAAATGAACCAGGAAAACACAGTTGAAATGAAAGTGGTAATATTTAAATACCTATGGTGCAATTGCTTATATTTCATATACAAGCCTATAGTGCCTTTCATTTCACTCAGTCCCAACCATGAGGTATTATGAGCCTACTAGTATCAAATGATTATAGAAAGAATGAAATTTCCTCTGGTACATAAAGAATTTTTTAATGAGCTATCTCCCCTTATGTTCACTTGCATAAGCAAATATCTCCAGTTTGTAATGGGTCACAAGGGAAGGACATTCCTTTGCTTTGCTCAAACCATTGCATTTTAAAATGTATTCTATCAACCACTCTTGTTGAGATGATGGGTATGGGAGTGTGTGTGTGTTTAGTCAGTTACATAGCAATTTCTCACTGCTGTTCCTCCATTCTCTCTTTTCTCCTGCTCTGTCTTTGGTTCTCCATGGGTAGCAGTTCCTTCAAGAATATCCATTTGCTTCAGCATAGGTTCTCCATGGGCTGCAGGGAATATCTGCTCTGCCATGGAGTTCTTCTTTCTTCTTTCTCCGACTTTGGTGTTCCCTCTGTTCCTAACTCTTTTTGTTCCCTTTCTCCTCTCTCTCTGGTGTTTTCTACCCTTTTGAAAATATGTCTTCACAGAGATGATGCCAACTTTGATGATTTGCTCAGCTTTGGCTGTTTTAATACATGTAGAACCCTTTTATATACCCAAATATTATCAATGCTGTGCCCTTTTATTGAAAGAAGATATAGAATGATAATTTTCACAACCCGAGTGATTGAAGACAACTTAGATTTTCTACAGGGAGGATTTAAATGTCTTATCCATGATTAGAGTCAGTGTTAATGTTGAAATACAAAATTGGAGATGCTTTTGCACTTCTGATAGCATCTTGTCTTCCCTCTCAGTGGTTCAAAACCTACCCAAAAGTTGGAATACGAGCATACATTGTCACTTAACGCTACAGGGACAGGTAGGTTCTTCTAGGGTTTATTAATGTATTGTTACACAGATTTTGTAGCAATTAACATAGCTTTCAGTTAAACAGAATTTCTAGTAATCAGTGTAGCTTTCTTACTATCTAGAGTTTTTAGTTTTTTAGTTACTTGGACATTTAAGTCAACGGATTGGATCAAATTCTTAATAATCAGTGTGTGATACAGTAATCATAATCTAGATTCAGGTTTTACCTAAAAGAACATGAGTCACTCAATCCTTGGAGGAAGAAAATAACAGTGGAGGCATCCCTGACCACAAGGGATTAATGGGTTTTGCCATCCAGCAGCAGTTCTGGTCTAAGTACCACTTAGGACTTGCATCTGCTTGATTTTATAGTCAATATCTCATGTGTTGTTATGCTTCCCTGTTCCATATCAGGTGACACCACATCCTGGCAACAATTCTTATCCCAATGCTGACAGGGGGGGTTATCTGTTCTATAATGGGGGTCATCACATCTTGGTGACAACCACAGTGTTGAAAAGGGGAAAAGAGAAGGGGGTGATATGTGATCAACTCACTTACATATTATGTCTGGTTGTCTTAGAAAATGGCGTTGGCTATGCTAAGCATGCTACCAGGGGTAAGGAGCAGGGAGCACTGGTCATGTGCATTAACAGAAATTATATTCTAATTTCTGGATGCATAGTAGATGTATTCAGACTATCAACAGATTTTAGATGGTTTAAGTACTTAGTGGTGTGTCCCTTCCATAGCATTGCTTGAGATTAGCACAGTTTTGTTATTCTGTATTCTGGAATTACAGTGTCTTTGCAGAGGTATTCAGATGCAACTAGTGCTTTAACTTGTCCAACCTCATTTGCATTATCTTTCAGGCAGAGGTATACCTTTGGGTCCAACTTTTCACTGGTCAAATGGTGTGGGTTTACTTTTTTTACTTTTTTTTTTTTGTGTCCCTTAACACTGTGGATGAATACGCTTTTACGACCTGAGGATGATGGCATATTTTTCAGTGAATATACAAGGAGAGTATTAAAACCTGTGAAGGATAAGTATTTTTAAATTAGCAGGTCTGGAAAACTTACCCCAAACTGAACTGGATAAGACCATCTCTGTCCCATTGTACTTTGATAAATTTTTAAATGCCGAAAAAAGACTTGAAAGACTACTGATATTTTGCCAGATTTGAAAAAGGATAAACAGAAGGATTTTTATATACAAACCATTTAACCTGAAGTCAAGCTTCATACAGAAGAGTTGAGAAACTGATAAAAGATTCAGGAAACAGAGAAATTGAATTAATGCAAATCAGCGTGGTTTAATATACTAAAAAAAAATTTATGGTGAAATAAACCTTCCTTGATTTTCTTGATGTTTTTAGGTGTATTGATAAAAGTAACTATATAAAAGATGCCCATTTATGGTTGAAATTAATGGGCAGATCTGACTTACCTTAGAAGAGTTGTGTAGGGTTTTTGCCCCTGTCAGCCCTGCTTGTCTTTTGGAAATACCTCTATAATAGTTGTTGAACCATTGTGGTTAATGGCCCAACATAATAAAGTAAACACACACCTTTTGCAGATTATATTAGTTGTTGGGCAGCAATCTGCAGTGGTTCAGTAGCTGCTATGTGAGCAGCTGAGCCCTTCTCTCTTCCTTGTGTGGGAACCTTGCAGAGGGGGATAGGGCAGACACTGTTCCAACCATCACAGCATTAGCAGTAATCTCTTGCAAGTCAGAACCCTTAGAGTTAGTACTTCAAAACTGTTTTGAAGGTTTAGGAAGGGCAGGTCCTGTCTGAACAATCTGATCTCCTTTTATGATCAGGTGACCCACGTGGTGGATGAGGGGAAGGCTGTGGATACAGTCTACCTGGACTTCAGCAAAACCTTTGACACCGTCTCCCACAGCATACTCCTGAAAAAACTGGCAGTCCATGGTCTGGACAGGGACACTATGCTGGGTTAGGAACTGGTTGGAGGACCGAGCCCAGAGAGTGGTGGTGAACGGTGCTGCATCCAGTTGGTGGCCAGTCACTAGTGGTGTTCCCCAGAGATCAGTGTTGGGCCCAGTTCTGTTTAATATCCTTATTGATGATTTAGATGAGGGGATTGAGTCCACCATCAGCAAATTTGCAGATGACACTAAGTTGGGGGGGAGTGTCGATCTTCTGGAAGGCAGGAGGGCTCTGCAGAGGGACCTGGACAGACTGGAGAGTTGGGCTGATTCCAACGGGATGAGATTCAACAAGACCAAGTACTGGGTCCTCCACTTTGACCACAACAACCCCATGCAGCACTACAGGTTGGGCACAGAGTGGCTGGAGAGCAACCAGGCAGAGAGGGACCTGGGAGTTTGGATTGACAAGAAACTAAACATGAGTCAGCAGTGTGCCCAGGTAACCAAGAAGGCGAATGGCATCGTGGCCAGTATCAGGAACAGTGTAGCCATCAGGACCAGGGAAGTGATTCTTCCCCTGTACTCAGTGCTGGTGAGGTCACACCTCAAGTACTGTGTCCAGTTCTGGGCCCCTCAGTTCAGGAAGGATATTGAGGTACTGGAGCAGGTCCAGAGAAGAGTAACAAGGCTGGTGAAGGGACTCAAACACAAGTCCTATGAGGAGAGGCTGAGGGAGCTGGGGTTGTTTAGCCTGGAGAAGAGGAGGCTCAGGGGAGACCTCATCACTCTCTACAACTACCTGAAAGGAGGTTGTAGCCAGGTGGGGGTTGGTCTCTTCTCCCAGGCAACTATCAGTAAGACAAGAGGGCATGGTCTTAAGCTGTGCCAGGGGAGGTTTAGGTTAGATATTAGGAAGAAATTCTTTATGGAGAGGATAATCAGACATTGGAATGGACTGTCCAGGGAAGTGGTGGATTCACCATCCCTGGAGGTATTTAAGATGAGACTGGATGTGGCACTTAGTGCCATGGTCTAGTAACCACGGCGGTAGTGGACCAAGGGTTGGACTTGATGATCTCAGAGGTCTTTTCCTGTCACAACCAGGAGGAACAAAGGGTCCGACCACAGAGTTAGGGTGGAACAGAGTGATCCTTTATTAACAGGGGACTTATATCGGGTTTTGAGGGAACTCTCTGTAAGAAGGGGTGGAACATGGGAGGAATATGCTAAACAAGGACATATAAGGAAAAAAGGGGAGGGTTTCAACTACAACTGGGTGGAGACAACCATATATGGGGTGACCAAATAAGGGAATGGTGCATGGCACCAACTGAGAACCAATCAGCAACAAGGGGACAAATAAGGAATAGAGAACATGAGGGATTTTTAAAAAATTGATGAAAAAGGTACATCAGAGGACAGAAAACACATCTTCATATAACCCAAACTTCAACCCTATGTCCACACAGCTGTTGTGCTCATTAGGAGGTAGAAAAGGTAGTTGTTTCTGGTGTTTCACAGTTTTCTTCTTTTGTTACTTGTTCCAATTTCCACATGTTGTACTCCTCAGGTCTTTGACTTCCCACACCTTCCAACCCATCTGATTCTATGATTCTATGAAATTTGTTAAAGGATTAATAAGAAACTACTTTGAAAATCTTCAGGCACTTCTGCTAACCATAGCCTTTCAAAGATGATCATGAGTGGCCTCACTATGGTGTCCGCCAGCTCTCTCAACACTTGTGGATGCATCCAGTCAGGGCCCATGGACTTGTGGATGTCAAGTTTGTTTAGGTGTTCTCTAACCCAATCCTCCTTGACCAAGGGAAGGTTGTCCTTCCAACATTGCTTTAGCCTGGTCTCCTCCATCAGGTATTCCTGAGGGTTGACCTTGTCAGTGAAGACAGATGCAAAGAAGGTGTTCAGTAATTCTGCCTTCTCTGCGTCCTCTGTTACCAGGGTCCCCCCTCCATTTAGCAACAGGTCCACATTATAATTTGTTTTCCTTTGGTTATTGATGTATTGGAAGAAGCCTTTCTTGTTGTCCTTTACAACCTTAGCCAGATTTATTTCTAGATGGGCCTTAGACTTCCTTGTCTTATTTCTGTCTACTCTGGAAACCTCTATTCATTCCAAGTGACCTCACCCTGCTTTCATCTCCTGTATATTTCCTGCTCGTGCTTGAGTAACAACAGGAGTTCCTTGTTCATCCACAGGGTTCTCTTCCCCCCTCTACTTGATTTCTTGCATCATTGGGATGCACCATTCTTCAACCTGGAGGAAGTGATCCTTGAATATTGACCATCTCTCTCTCTCATGGGCCTGTTCTCATGAGATTCTTCCAAGAAGATTCCTGAAGAGGCTAAAGTTAGCTCTCCTGAAGTCCATGATTGTCATCTTACTTGTTGCCCTGCTTTCTCCTCACACAATACTGAACTCCACAATCTAATGGTCACTACAGCCAAGGCTACCTCCGACCTTCACATCTCTGATAAGATCTTTTCTGTTTGTTAGTATAAGGTCGAGCAGCACACCATTCCTCGTGGGATCCTCCACTACCTGTGACAGGAAGTTGTCATCAATGCTTTCCAGGAACCTCCTGGACTGTTTGTGCTTTGCTGTGTTGCTTCTCCAGCATATGTCAGGGTAGTTCAAGTCCCCCACAAGAACCAGGACCTGAGACTGTGAGGCTGCTTCAAGTTGTCTGTAGAAGGCCTCATCCACTTCCTCCTCTTGATCAGGTGACCTGTAGCAAATATCCACAATGGTGTCACCCTCACTCCTCTACCCTTTTATCCTAACACATAAACTCTTGACTCGCTTGTCATCCACCCCAAGACAGAGCTCAATACATTCCGAGTGTAGCCTCATATAGAGGGCAACTCTACCACTGCGCCTTCCTGGTTACGTCTTTGGCTGCTTGTGCTTGCTCAAGGTATCCCCACTTAAGCCTCCTTTTGCTCCCTGGGTGGTTGCTATAGCTCTCCCCACACCTAATCTCTGTCGAGCCTGGTTATTTCCCCATCCCCCTTCAAATCTAGTTTAAAACTCTAAACAAACTCTGCTAACTCCTGAGCTAAGATCCTTTTTCCCTTTTGAGACAGGTGGACCCCATCTGTTACCAACAGACTCAGTGTCATGTAAATTGACCCACAAAATTCTGCTGGTAACATCAGTCTCGAAACCAGGTAATCTGTAGGATTTTCCTGTTTCTTCCCTCAGCATTCCCTGCAACTGGCAGGACAGAACAGAACACAACTAGTGCTCCAGATCCCTCAACCAGTCATCCAAAGGCAAAGGCGCAATTTTCAAATGGTTGGTGTGCCTTTAGATCCTTGCGATTTTGGAGCACCCAGTGCGCTGCAATAAAAAATTTCTCATTACACTTTCCTTTTCCTACAGATATTTTTTACCATCTTTTAAATCTAAAGGAGGGATTTTCCAGACAATTTTGGGGGCTCATCCAGGATCCAATGTCTGGCAGCCCTGGACTGGGGGACTTACATCCCAGGACGGCATGCCCCGTCGAATTTTGGCAGTCCAGGGGCGGGGATCCTCTTTTCAGGGCAGCTGCGGCAGAGGACCCTAGGACAAGACGGTTGTGGAACAAGGAAAACAGGAGAAGAATTGACCGGTTTAGAAATTAAAAAAATGCGGTAACGTTGAGGTTTACGTATAAAAAAAACAAAAACCTGGTAAGACACAAAGGGGGCTATTTTAATTCTTAGCAGGCAGATTGGGCAACGGGAGTGTGCGAGTGTGTGAATGAGACGTACCAAAAGGTTTGAAGAGAGTGGGGAGTTCTTTTAACTGCATTTGCACTCTTCCGTGAGGAAAGTGGTCAGTGACCGAACAAAGCACCTGTTGAGAAGTGAGAACGAAATACTCCCCTGGGTGGAAACGGGGGGGAATAAAAATCAAAAGAGAGTGACCGGGAGAGAGTTACAGTAAAAATTCACCAAGTTCCAGGGGAGAGGTAAGGAAAAGACAAATAAAAATGTACCTCATGTGTCTGTCGGTGACAGAGCAGCCGGCGGCATTTGGGTTTTGGGCTTTCAACCGGGCGGTGGGCGGTCAAGGGCGATCTTGGAGAAAGGGAGAGGAACAAAGAAATACAACCGTGTAGCCATGTGTCCCGGCAGAGGCAAGGGAAAATAAAAAGCATGCCCCGCGTGTCCTGGGGGGGGGGGGGGGCAGTGGCAATGACACTGGAGTTTTGACTCTGAGCCAGGCAACAACGTGGTCCTGGGTGGGGGCAGGGGAAAACAGAACTGAAAGCGCGCCGGCGTGTCCCGGCGAGGGCGGGGCAATAGAGGTAGCGGAGGCACCTGTGTTGGATTCCAAAAACTGGATATGAGAAAAAGAAAAACTGCTAAGTTTAAACAAAACCTTAGGTTGACAGAGACTGGGGAAAAACCTCCATCTAGAGTCCAGACAAGGATCCATTGATGTCACGGGTTTGGAATGTCCTGCCCAAGCCTGGAGAAACCATGCCCTGATCTCATCAAACTATGCAGAAAACCCTTTGTGTTTTATCTCTCCCTTTGTGTTACCTGGTCCCCCCTGTAAAATCCCCCAAGTTAAAGTGGATTTTTTCCATGAGGTAATTCCTAAGACCCAAAAGTTTGTAATTTAGGATTTCCCCTTACCTCATCTTTGTGAAACCTGCTAATTTTAATGCCATGAATATGTAAAACCCTCTGTTAAATATGTAAACCCCTCTGTTAAATATGTAAACCCTGAACCCTTTAAATATGGAGTTGTGAACCCAATAAAGGATTCCAGTTCCTGCCTCCAAACTGGGATCGTTATAGCTTTATTGACTTGCTACACTGGAGTTTCAGTTCTGAGCGTGGTCCCGAGCAGAGGCAAGAAGGAAAGAAAAACGAGTGTGTCCACGTGTCTGAGGTTCAGTCTGAGAGCAGGGATTCCCGCTGTATAGCTGACAGAGTCTGGGCCAAGGCGGGCACAGCTCCTGGGGGGCAGGGTTCCACCACATAATTGACAGGATCTGGGTCAAACAGAGTTCGGGGGGGTGGGGTTTCTAGGCAAGTACAGTTTTGAATTTCGGGTTCAAACTGTAAGGAGTACAGAGTCCTGAAAGGACAGAACACAGTGGTCGATCTGAGATTTATCTAGCAAGTACACTGTGAATCTACTCCTCCATCATGTAAGTTTATTTTCTTTTTTTCTCCACTGAATGGTAATAGTTTATTAATAACACCAAATAATTTCTAATATTTTTAATTTTTTCTTTATGAAAGTGTGATCCAAATTTGAGATTTTTTTGAGTTCCACTGTGTTTGTGTGAAAGAGTGTAGTCTTAAAAATTGTACGAACAGGCATTGTTGTAATGGGTGGTGGAGGAAGTAAGAAAACTGTAGGGAAGAAAGAAACTAAAAAGTCAGAAAAAATACCTAGTATTCCACAGAATTCCCCCTTAGGTAAGATGTTAGATGCCTGAGATGAAACAAGCTGGACTCGGAAGAAAAATAAGGCAACTATGATTCAATTTTGCATGTATGAGTGGACAAAGAGACCAGTAAGGTCAGATTATCTTTATTGACCCCAGTTTGACTCTTTTGAGAGTTGGATTTGTCAAGCTCTCAACATCTATGTAAATGAGAAAGAGCCATTTAACCAAGAAGAAAGTGCCTATGCTGCATGTTGGGTAAAACCCATAGGGCTATTTCCAGTCTCTATAACTGACAAAACAAATAACAGTGAGAAAAAGAAAAAGAGACCTAAATGGGATCTTATCGAAAATCTCTTCTACAATCCTGTCAGAGACTGAAATGGTTAATGATTTATGCATTCTAGGAAACTTTTGCAGGCTTTCGACTTTTGCATTATACCTCTGATGGGCAGTTGGGTCCATCCCTCCCTCCAGTGCTGAAGGTGTCAAGCCCTGAAAAGGCAGGAAGAACCGAGTTTACCATGCCCTCCACATGAACTCTGCGCTGAAACGTCTGGGACTTTGTTATCATGCCCCTCACAAGAATTCTGCCATCATGATTGGCAATCATGAAAGGCAGGAAAAATATTGGGGGTTCATGACACGGTCGGTGACACTATTCCATGGAAACAACTCCCTGCCTCTGGGGAGGTGCAAAAGCATGCTGGGAGTATATATTAACTGGTGACTTTGGGGGTTTGGGTTTGTTCTTCTCCCCCACCGCCTGCGAATCGAGACCATCGCTTTCAGGATTACCAAGTTGCATCGCTGGATCCAGTGGGCAGTGATTGTATACATTTTTTCCACTCTCATCTTTTTCCTTACTCTCCCTTACTCTTATCCTGTCTTTTCTCTCCCCTGATGTCTAAAATGTTGCTAAAGGAAAAAAACTCCGGAGCAGTTAATTGAGGGTGAGGTAAGGAAAGGGTTTAATTTGTGCCTAGGCATAGATGTTACAAGATGCATGTGTTGGTCATGCCTGAGATGTTACAATTTATAATACTATCTATCCAATCCCAAGTGTTTCCACCCCATAGCTTTTGCCCTGGTCCTCCCCCTGCCCACCCCCTGGGAATTGGGTCTGCGGTGTATTTCGGGATCACCTCTTCATCACCTTCACCATCTTCAGAGCACAAAGGGTACACGGTCATCCAGTTCTTGACTGTGTTCTGTTGTTCAGGCCAAGATATGAGTGTTCTCTAAACAGCATAGACCTTGCCTTGACAAAAGACTAAACATTTCTACTGAATTCAGGGGTAGAATTGTTATGGGGAGCATGGAATGGGGTGAGAGGGTTGAGGAATGTGTAAACTTGAATCTGAAAAATTGGTCTGAGAAACTGCTCAGAGACTTTGATCTTTTGAGCAGCAAAGGTATTTATTTGCAGCGCTGGGAGCAAGCCAGCTCGCGCTGGACAAACTTGCTCAAAGGCTTCACACAAAATCAGCATTTTTATACAATTTTAGATGTGATTAAATGCATATTCAAACGATTACAACATCTATCAATACATATTAAAAATAGGCGGAGAATAGGCGGAACTTGGGGCGGTGCTTCTCTTGGCACCCCATTTCAAGGGGTCATTCCCATCTTCATCCATGGGGCAGGGGGCTTTAACTCCTCTTCCTCAGTTTGACCTTTCTTCCTTTCCATTGTTCTTGACCCACTCAGTGAAGCTCGGAAAAAGCCCTGGCTCCAGGCCTATTTCTCCTATTCAAATGTCTACCTGATCCTGTTATATTTCTAATTTATTACCTCTAGGCCTATTTCATGTTCTTGTACTATAAGCTTAAGCTTTGGTCCAGTAAGTAGAACAGAACGAGTACAGATCGTTTTAGATGTTGGTAACTTGTTTGCAGGCCCAAATTTCTTAGTAAACTCTTTTGGGCCTACCCCCCTGTATCATTCCCCCCTTTTTGTTTAGAATTTACGAATTCTTTCGTCAAGTTCTAATTGATTTTGATAGGTATGCATCACTGCCCATATTATCTGTATCCTTTTAACCATGATACTTAATTTGTACCATAGCCAGACAATTAGAATCAACAGTATAATCGTGCCCGCTCCTATTACTAATATTGGATGTATCAAATAGTGGAACACTTGTGATGCTGTAGGGGAGAATCCAGTGAAGATGTCCCACCAGTGGTGTTTTCCCACTTTTTCTACTTTGGTTAAAACAGTTTTTATGTTCTCAGTGTCGTGTTCTACTTGCCAGAGCATTCGTTTAGTCGTTCTGTTTACTTCTTGGACCAGTTTTTTCTATATCAGGATGTTTAAGTATTGCTTTAGAAAGATTAATGTTCATTCCTATCTGTCTTCAATCAGTTGTCTAGTGGTCCCTAGAATGATATAAACAAAGTCACAGTTTATTATTTTAGTAAAACAAAAAAAAAATTAATACCACTCACTACTTCATGACAAATATCTATGGTAAAATTAACACAAAAGATTCTAACACATACACATCCATTTCCTACATAATAGACTTGTGATTGGGTTTTAGTATGGGGAAGCATTTCAAAGATACACACACACTATCTTCAACATCTAAGCAGAAATCCTCATTTCCTACTACAGCATTTTCACAGATATATCCTAATTGTCCTGTAGGAATACATGCCTCAGGACTGACTGACTGCCACTTTTCCTTGGTGTGGTCATAACTTGCCCAAACATTATGGTCTATGGGTCTGACAGTTACATTCTGGTGTATGGCTCCTAATGTCAGGATAGGAAAGATGGTCTTTTCTTTAGCTGCACTGATAGTGAGTACATAAACTTCAATGTTTTCATGTTGAGGATTATGAGTGAAGTTCACTAACTGCCACCACGCTTGGTAATTTTTCTCAAATTGTGTAGTGGAGCTGTTTCTAGTTATTATTTCTCTTACCTCCTGTGGTAATATTCCTGAAGTTCTTTCTCAATATTCCTGCAACTACAGATTGTACCTACTGTTGAGTTTGGAGACATTGTATTGCAAGTGCAAACCTTTTATGGATGACACTAGCATAGTCAATAATTTTGGTAAAATTCTTTGCAGTGTGGTTGGCTACTAATGTTAACAATTTAACTGCCAATGATTGTGTTTCTGCCAAAGTGAGTAAAGATAATCTTAAAGGGACTTTGAGTTTTCCCAGATCAGATATGACAGCACTTAGTTTGTTCACTAATACTTCTTGATCTGTGGTGTTTAGTACACCTAATCCTGTGCCAAACCATCCAGTTACATCTCTTTGAATTCAGGTACGAGGGGATCTAGCCATCATTTATGCATGCCAACCTTTAAGGCTTTGCTGTATATAGGGCTGACAATCTTTTTGTATGTTTGATATGTTTACTTGAAGGTTTATTCGAACCCTCTTCAGTGAATATGTGGGATCTAACAACAGCTTCTGCTCATTTGAGTGTCTAATCATGTAAGGTCCAGCATAAGTTAAATTGTGGACACTCTCACAGACTAAAGAAGGAGTTGTAGAACTGGTGGTGGTCTTAGTCAATGGGGTGGTAGGAGATTTGCTGTTTGGAAATCTCCTGGTTATATTTCCTTCCCTGAATGTCCACTGGCACATCACAGAAACTGATTTATCTAGAGTGAAGGTGTGCCAACATTGATCAGCCACTAATTACATTTCACAGTAACGTCAGTTCTGGGTGACCATCTAATCTGTGCTGATTAAAACACTTGCATTGTATGGGGTACCAGGATTTTACCAATTATTCAGTACCCTCGTTCCTTGGAGGACTATAACAGATGGATTCTATTGGTTCAGCTTGCCTGGGTGAACCGAAGTTCTGGGTCTATATAAAATTGTAGACCAGAACTCTCATTGTAGGCTTGAGACCATAATGATTTTTGGACAAGAGTTTGATTTAACACCAATGTACTTATCAGTCCAAAGATCAGCATTGAGGAGGCTTGACAGTAGATGATTCTTCTCCCGAGGTCCATGTTTCCTCCGGAACCCTCTTGACTCGAGAGTAGTGGATCCACGTGGGTTTCTCTTTCACCCGGATTGCTGTAAAGGTGGTCATCAACACCTGGAAGGGCCCATCCCACTTCTTCCGTAGTGGATCTCCTGAAAGATTCTTAACATATACTCAATCACCAGGGTTGAATGGATGAATGGATGTAACTTACAATCAGGCTGTTTGGGTTGATGTTCCAGCACTACTGTAGTATTTTTCTGTAATTGTTTCCCAACAACCATAACATAATCATACACATACTGATTACCAATTTGATCTACAACTTCACTGTTCACTGTTTGCATCATGTAGGGTCTGCCGAATAAGATCTCAAATGGGTTCAATTTCTCTTTTGATCTCGGCTTGACCCTTAATCTTATTAAAGCAATAGGTAAAGCTTGATACCAATGTAAATTTGTCTCTTGACATATTTTAGCAATTTGTTGTTTAATGAGATGATTCATTTTCTCTACTTGTCCACTTACTTGGGGTCTGTAAGGCGTGTGCAATTGCCAATCAATTTTCAAAGCTTTACTTATTGCTTGTACCACCTCTGCACAAAAATGTGAGCCCCTGTCTGAAGAGATACTCTTAGGTACTCCAAATCTTGGTATAATTTCATTTAACAAGACTTTAACCACTCCTTTTGATTCATTTTTTTTCTACATGGGAAAGCTTCAGACCATCCAGAAAATGTGTCAGTCAAAGCTAAGAGATAACAGGACCCCCCCCCCTTTTCTTGGGAGCTCAGAGAAATTAATTTGCCAAATTTCACCTGGGAAATGCCCTTTACTTATTGCCCTTTGGTGTATTTTTTGTTCCAGTATTTCAGACAAAGTTCACATTGGGATGTGACTTGCTCTATTGTGGTAAATAAATTTGGTCCTGCTACTCTAGTCCTTAAATGCTAATAGAGTGAGTCTAAACTCCAATAGTTTTATCATGTTTTACTTTTACAAACTGCCACACTAATTTTTCTAATAGTATTAACTGACCTGTTTTTAGTTAACCTCACCCATTGTCTAACACTGTACCTTCGTTTTCATGTGTCCACTTATTATCTGTTTCTTGATATTCTACCTGTTGATCTGTGTCTAGTTCTTCTAGCACTAAAGCTGCTACTGGTAGTTCTTTACTTCTTGCAGTAGCTAATTCAGTTTCTGCATCAGTTTTTCTGTTTCTTATTTCCAGGACAGTGTTACCTTTCAGGTGTCCTTGGCAGTGCATAATTGCCACCTGAGAGGAGAGTTGTACAGCTTCTAGTAATTGTAGAGTTTCTTCGGCATATTTCACAACTTTTCCTTGAAGAGTTAAAAATCCCCTTTCTTTCCAAATTGCTCTGTGAGTGTGAGCTATGCCAAAGGCATATTTGGAGTCAGTCCAGGTGTTAATTTGTTTTCCTTCTGCCAATCCTAAAACTCGAATGAGAGCTATCAGTTCTGCTTTCTGGACTGAGGTTCCTGTAGGCAAAGGATTTGATTTGATTACCTCAGTAGTGGTGGTCGCAGCATACCCAACCATCTTCACACCTTGTCTTATTAAACTGCTGCCATCGGTAAACCGGTCTTCTGCATCCAGGGGTGGTTCTTCTTTAAGGTCCAGGCAACTGTAGTGCACTGCTTCAATGGTTTCCAGGCAGTTCTGCACGACAGGTGCAGCCGAGATTCTTCCTTCTAGGAATGAAGTTGGGTTAACAGTGTTAGTCACCTGAATGGTTATGTCATCTGATTCAGTCAGGATTACCCGATATTTCAGAAACTGGGAGGGTGACAACCAATGATTTCCTTTCTGTTCCAGTACTGTAGATACTGTGTGGGACACTAACACAGTCATTTTCTGTCCCATTGTACATTTCCTGGTTTCTTCTATGTTTATGATCATTGTTGCTACTGCCCTTAGGCAGGTGGGCCATCATTTGCTTACTTCACCCAATTGCTTAGAGAAGTAGGCTACTGTTCTTTTGTATGGCCCTTGTTGCTGAGCCAGGATCCCCAGAGCCATTCCTTGTCATTCATGTGAGAACAACCAAAAGGGCTTCGTTACGTCAGGCAATGCCAACGCCAGAGTCCTCATGAGTTCTCATCTCAGTTGTTTGAAGGCTCCACTTGCTTCGGGGGTCCAGATGAGGTTGCCCTTAGTCATTTTCAGCAGTTCATATAAAGGCTTTGCAATTACTCCATACTGATATATCTATAAACAACACCAACCTGTCATTCCTAGAAAGGCTTGAAGGTTTCTCACCATCTGTGGTTTCGGTGTCTGGCAGACAGTTTCCTTTCTTGTTGTCCCCAGTGATCATTGTCCTTCAGATACTTCGTAATCCAGGTACACAACTTGTTTCTGCACCGGCTGTGCTTTCTGTTGAGAGACTCGATACCCATTTAAGTCCAAGAAGTTTAAGAGGTTTACTGTCCATTGGACACATTCTTCTTGATTTTCAGTAACAATCAATAGATCATTCACATATTATAAAAGTACACCCTTTCCTGGTGGTGACTGCCATTGTTCCAATTCTTTAGCTAATTAATTCCCAAAATTGTGGGAATATTTTCAAACCCTTAAGGTAACACTGTCCAAATGAGCTGAGTTTCCCTTCCTGTGTTAAGGGAAAGCAGAAAAAGGTATCTCTTAAGTCTAATACTGTGAACCAAATTACACTTTCTTTTAATATTGTTAATAGGGTATACAGGTTTGCAATAGGTGCATGTATGTTTTAACTATTTTATTTACTGCTCTTAAATCTTGAGCCAACCTATGTGTTCCATTTGACTTTTTGACTGGTAAAATTGGGGTGTTGAAATCTGATTCACACTCTACAAAAGCCTTAATTTCAAAAAGTTATCTGTTATTGGCTCAATTTCTCTTCTATCTTCCAGCCTCAGTGCATATTGCTTCCTAATTACTGGGTTTGCTCCTGGTCGTAATTCTATTTCAATGGGAGCTGCTCTTTTTGACTTTCCTGGTGTTTCAATAGCCTAAACTCCTAGGTATACTTGATTTAAAATTTGACTGACATTTGAATTACCCTGGCTTGGCTCCACATAGCTCATTGCTAAACTCAGAGCTGCTATTAATTGTTCTTCCTTTACCTTAAGTTCAGTTTTACCTTGTTTGAATCCTATTACAGTTCCCAGATTTTCTAGTAGGTCTCTGCCCAATACGAGTTTGGATAAATTTGGTAAATACAAAAACTTGATGCACTCCCATTTGTTTTCCAATTCTGTTCAAAAGAAAGCTTTTCTGATTGGCCAGTGGCACCCACGACTTAAACATATTTATCACTTTTAGGTATTAATTCAAAACAGAAAATGTAGCTCCAGTATCAATTAGAAAATCTAATTCTTCTTTTTCTTCCCCTAGCTTAATTTTTACCAGCAGGTCCCCTAGGCACTGGCCTGCCGCCCCCCCCCTTCACTCAGTATTCTGTAAGCAACAACAGCCCCTCCTATGCCTGTATTTCCACCTGTTAATTCAGGTCATTCTTGCTTCCAGTGTCCGTCTTTTCTGCAATATGCACACTGGTTCTGACCCAGTCTTGTCTGTCGGGGAGGCAAACCTTACATCTGTTACACAAGGCTCATACATATGACTAACAGTTGCAAAACTGACAAATCTTAATTCTAGGTCTTATCCAAACTGATGTGCTTATAGTTAACTCTTCAGCACTACCTCTCATGTAGCAACTCTTAGCATGATAATACCTTTAACTATGTGCTCCTGGATGTTTCAAGGTAAGCAAGATATATCAGGTACACAATAACAATATTTGGCCAAATACAAACAAAACCAGACCAGACCAGACCAGAGGGGATATTCCCCCAGGAGAACGTCCTCTCCTGTGTTCCCTGCGAGACGGCGTCCCGCCTCGACTCACGGGTATCCAGAACCAGAATAAACAGAACCAGAATAAACAAAACCAGAAACCAGATACAAATACCTTTTATCAATAGGCAGTGTTCTTGTCCAGCCCCCGCAAGAAGCCACTGAAGAAGGGAGCCCCTTTGGGTAAAAAGACTTACCCGAGGGCACCCAAGGGGGTCCCGTCCTCTGAGGGATTCTGCAACCGGGTGGAGAAGGTGTCCTGCCGCGGTCTGAGAAACTGCTCAGAGACTTTGATCTTTTGAGCAGCAAAGGTATTTATTTGCAGCGCTGGGAGCAAGTCAGCTCACGCTGGACAAACTTACTCAAAGGCTTCACACAAAATCAGCATTTTTATACAATTTTAGATGTGATTAAATGCATATTCAAACAATTACAACATCTATCAATACATATTAAAAATAGGCGGAGAATAGGCGGAACTTGGGGCGGTGCTTCTCTTGGCACCCCATTTCAAGGGGTCGTTCCTATCTTCATCCATGGGGCAGGGGGCTTTAACTCCTCTTCCTCAACTTGACCTTTCTTCCTTTCCATTGTTCTTAACCCGCTCAGTGAAGCTCGGAAAAAACCCTGGCTCCAGGCCTATTTCTCCTATTCAAATGTCTACCTGATCCTGTTATATTTCTAATTTATTGCCTCTAGGTCTATTTCATGTTCTTGTACTATAAGCTTAAGTTTTGGTCCAGTAAGTAGAACAGAACGAGCACAGATCGTTTTAGATGTTGGTAACTTGTTTGCAGGCCCAAATTTCTTAGTTAACTCTTTTGGGCCTACCCCCCTGTATCAAACTAAAGGGTGCTAAAGGGTAAGTGATATAATATTGCTAGTTCTAAAATCTACTTCTACTATAATTACATATAAAGCTTATAAAAATTAACAAAATCAAAAAAACTAAAAGGGTCTTAAGACATCACCCCTATGCATTTTCTCCCCCTCCACAAAGGTTATCTTTATGTCACATTGTTATATGACAACACCCAAAATGCTAACATACCTGTTAAAACAAAATTGTTAAAATAAACCCTACCTATATATGTTTTCAGACACCAATTATTCAGTGTCGTTTCACTCTAATCCACCCCAAGGGAATTATTGATAAGAACCTGAGTTACCCCCCTCTCCTTTTTCTGGGGCGGGTCGTAACAAATCCCCCTCCATATAATCCTGAAAGAAATAGAAATAATGAAGTGCAAAGTCCAGTCAGGACTCCTTCCCCTCCTAGCCCCCCCCCAGCCCTCCTCCTAGTCCCCCTCAGATGCGAGGGAGAGGAAGAAAAGAACTAGAGTCAGAAACACCAGAAAAACTCTATCCCCTTAGGGAAGTTCCGATGCACGGGGAGAGTAGGGTACATGAATGCCCCTTTAACCAGCAGGGAAGCAAGAGAATTACGAAAAGAAATAAAAAAGTTACTGGAAGACCCATTGGGTCTGGTTGAACAATTAGACCAATTTTTAGACCCAAATATTTATATATGGGATGAAATGCAGTCTATAATAGGAACACTGTTTTCAGTAGATGAGAGGGAAATGATTAGGGCTGCAGGAATCCATATATGGGACCAAGAACACCCTCAGAGAGTAAACGGACAGAATGGAGAACAAAAATTGCCTGTAACCCACCCCAACTGGAATCAGAATATGGACTAAGGAAGGCAAAATATGATTGATTATCATAATTGTATTATTAAAGGAATTCAGAAAGGGAGGTGCCCCAAAAAGAATATAAAAATAGACCCAGTGATCATAAGGGACAAAGAACTCAATACCCCAAGAAACCTAGGTGACAGTTAGGAAGAAAGGAAGCGGGAACAGCCCTCTCAAATACACAGGGTAAGAGACAGGTTTGTTACTACTGTGGGAAAGAAGATCATTTCAAAAGAGAATGTCTTAAGAGACAAAAAGACATCCAAGTCTTCCAGTTACAGGAGGACTCAGGATAGGGGAGTCAGGGACTCTTTCTCCTGGGGTCAGAAGAAAGAGAAGAGCCCTTGATAAATTTAAAGTTAGGACCCCAGGAGGAAGACACCATCTTTTTAGTGGACTCAGGGGCTCAGAGAACTTGCGTAATTTGACCTCCCTCTGGAATCAAGATATCTAACCACACAGTTACAGTGATGGGGGCAAAAGGAGAAAGGTTTGAAGTGTCCGTAGGCCCATTTGTATCAATAAAAGGAAATGGGAGGACAATTGAAGCAGATCTATTGATTACATCTCAGACTGGGGTAAATTTGTTAGGCAGGGATCTAATGGGAATCCTTGGGGTGGGAATAGTACCCCAAGGAGAGGAGGTGGAAGTTAAACTTTTTGCCTTGAGTGAAGAACTAGGCATAAATCCTTGAGCATGGACTGAAGATGGGAACAGAGGAAGGCTGGAAATCAAGCCCTTTAAAGTAGAATTGTATATGGAGACACCTATCCCCATTCAGCAATACCCCATTCCCCTAGAAGGGAAAAGAGGCCTTTTACCAATAATAGAAAAATTAATTTGCGATGGTTTATTAGAACCCTGTATGTCACCATACAATACTCCCATCTTATCAGTAAAGAAAACCAATGGGACTTATCGATTAGTCCAAGATCTGCAGGAAATCAACAAAATAGTCTGGGTACCTCATCCTGTTGTTCCCAACTCCTATACCATAATGAACAGAATATTCCCTGAGCGCAAATGGTTTTCAGTAGTTGACTTAAAAGACACATTTTGGACTTGTCCACTAGATGTAAAATCTCGAGATATTTTTACCTTTGAGTGGGAAAATCCAGAAACAGGAAGGAAACAGCAACTAAGATGGACAGTCCTTCCACAAGGATTTTCAGAAGCACCTAACCTGTTTGGACAAGCCCTTTAAGCTGTAATGAACAGGTTTGATCCAAGGGAAGGAATTATTATCTTACAATATGTAGATGATTTACTAGTAGTCAGGAAAACACAAGTAGAAATGGAAAAAGAAACAGTAAGACTGTTAAACTTTTGGGGGGAACAAGGATTGAGAGTATCAAAAAACAAACTTCTGTTTGTGAAAAAAGAAGTGAAGTATTTAGGACATATCATAAAGAATGGAGGATGTAAACTAAGTCCAGACTGGATAAAAGGAATCTTAGATGTCTCTCTCCCAAAAACAAAAAAGGAAATAAGGCAATATTTGGGGTTGGTGGGGTTTTGGAGGGTGTGGATTTTGGACTGTAGCAATAAACCAAAGTTCCTGTATGAGAAACTAGCAAACAACACAGCCCCTGAAAAGGTCTACCTGGCAAAATATTCCTCAGAAGAAGAGGAGATATTTAAAGAGTTGAAGGAAGTTCTGACCCAAGCCCCAGTGTTATCACTACCAGACTGTGATGGTTTCACTCTAGGCCTTCCTGGAGACCAGTTTATAACCAGGAAGGAACTAGGAAGGTGACCACGGAAGTATTCCATGCTATTCCTTTACGTAACTTGAGGTATAAATAAAACCAATGGGACGGACCTCTCTCTCTTCCTTTCCGGTGAGGTTCGAGAACGGTGGGTCCCTGTCTCAGTCTTACTTATCTGGAGCTGAGACCTACAGTGACTGTTGTTATCTGCCACGCGTGAGGGGAGAGTGTTGGGCCATGTCCAACCGTCCTGCTTCTCTCAAGGGAAGTGGTGAGATTTTGCCAGTTCTTCAGTTTGCTGGTTACCGAGTTTTTAGATTGTGTAGAGTTGTTTTGGTTTTGTCCCTTTTCGTCCTATTTTGTCCTTTTTCCCTTCTCCCTTCGCCTCTTCCCTTTAGGAAGCTATTTAGGGTTTCTGGGGTTATAGGTATATAATATTCTCACTGTATATATCTGTTTCATATGTAAAATATATATTTTTGCTATAGCTTTGGTTGTTTGGTTTTTTTTCTTCCCTCTCTGGGAAGCAGACCCAGTTGTCAAGTTTCGGAGACTTGGCAGGAAACCAGCTCGAAACTTGCACAAGAAACCATTTGACCTTTATGTAAACGCTTCCGAAGGAACTGCAAAGGGGTTTGTCTCCCAAGATTGGGGGGGAGTCAGGAAACCAGTGGGTTTTCTATCAAAAATGTTAGACCCAGTAATCAGGGGATGACCAACTTGCATACAGGCAGTGGTTACTACAACCATACTCGTGGAAGAAGCAAGGAAGTTGACATTTGGAGGAAAAATTAAAGTTCACACTCCACATGCAGTAAGGGTAATCTTGAGTCAGAAATCTGGAAGGTAGATGACAGATTCTTGAATTCCAAAGTATGAAACCATATTAATGGAAAAAGATGATTTAAACCTGACTACCAATTCATATGTAGATCCATCTCAGCTTTTGTATGGGCAGGGAGAAACCGAACATGATAAAATTGAACACAACCGCTTGGACATTATCGATTATCAAACAAAAATCAGGGAGGACTTGATGGATATCCCTATAGAAGAAGGAATACATTTATTCACAGACGGATCATCAAAAATAGTAGAAGGGAAACGTGAAAGTGGTTATGCAGTAGTTAATGGAGAGGATCTTACTGTGGTGGAGTCAGGGACTCTGTCAAAGGACTGGTCTGCTCAAGCGTGCGAAGTGTATACAGTGATTAGTGCATTGCATATAATTGGCAGTGGTGTAGGTGAAACAGAGCAAGGATTTTTAGATGCTGGAATTCTGCTCTGAGAAGAAGCTCACAGATTCCACTTTGAGGAATGCTGCATTTAGGTTAAAATGACAGAGAGTATATGTTATGAGATTAGTTAAGGGAGAGAAGGTACCAGGCTCCGAGAGGCCTGTGAGAGACCTGCTTACCTTGGTGTACTCTATCCTAATGAAAGATAACAAAAAGGTTGGTCTAGTAGTCATAAATTAGATAGGATAAACATTTGGGGGGGTGGGTGAAGGGCTGAGTAAAGGGGTTTTTAGTAAGACTTTCGCACGTAGTCAGGAAAACTTGAAAAGTTCACGATGATGAGGAACATAGAGACGACCCTCAGGAGGTTGAAGAAACAGGAACGACCCCCAGAAACCTCCCCAAAAGGATGACTCTGCCTCAAACTCCGCCTGAACCCCACCTAATATGAATATTATAAATAGATGATGTAATTGTAATGAATATTCATGTAAAATATTGTAATCTCTCACCAAAACTGTATAAATTACCTGACTTTTCACTGAAAACTTCAGAGTTAGTTTGTCCAGCGCGAGTTGGTTAGCTCTCCAATGTTGCACAGAATAAATACCTTTACTGTTTAAAGACCAAATTTTGTCTCTGAGCAGTTATTTTATGCTGGTTTTGGCATCTATTTGGCAAACCATCCAGGAGGGGTCTGGAATCCTGGGGGCCTGGGGACCCTCGAAGGGCCCCCCGACTGGATATTCCATCGACCGAGTCTCCCCTACCCCTTGGTTTCACACACAGGTGGACAAGGACCTCCTGCGCAATATAAAAGATATATTCTTTTCTTTGGTTTAATATTAGTGGAATTTGCCCTGTAAGACGAGACAGGACACTGTTCTCACTGGACTATTAGGAGGGACGCCTCCTTTATATCTGGTATATCCCAGATTTGGTTTGCATTGTGTTGTATTTGATTTGCATTGCATTGTATTTGGCCAAATACTGTTCATTTTGACTTGAAGATTTGGGAGGCTAATAATCCTTAAGTTTCCTTTTGAACTGTCTTAAGATTTGGAATTAAGTTTCCTTTCGGTTTTCTTGAGACAAGGACTTTAGGACCCAGAGTTTCCTTTCGATTTTCTTCTAGTCCTGATAAGGAATCCCTGGAATGCAATAGCTGGAGATAATGTACTGTGGGTCTCTTTGTTTTGTTTCATTTTACAGGTTGCTTTGTTCTGTGCTAAAAGTTGTGGTTTGTTTGTTTGCTCATGGGAAGTAACCTCGGTAATCCCAAGCGAGTAACAGAAACTCTACCGAGCCCTTTGAAACCTAAAATTAAGATTTGTCCTTTTGTAACAGTGCATTGCACGTGAAATTGCAATAAGATACATTTTAAGATGCAAGGAGACACAAAGAATAAGGTTAAATTGAACTTTGAATTTGTATTGCATTAGGAGTGGTGATAATCAGAGTTTGGAAGAGACCAAGGGAGTGAATATTATTGTCAAACAGCTGATAGGTATGTAATTTCTAAAGATTCGTTCAAATTAACAGCAGAATATACATTTTGTGGTCTACAGTGACATCTTGTGGTTTTGTGTGGTAAAACAATTTGTGTGTAAACTGTGTATTTTGTGGTCTACAGCGACATCTTGTGACCTTAAGTGGTAATGCAGTGGGAACATGTAAAAGAAAATTTTAAAAAACTTGACAGGTGTGAGAGTGTATGTGTGTGAGTGTGTCTGACACGCAGTGCCACTGCGAAGTAAGTGGGAGTCCCAGTCTGCGTTTCTGATTTGTCCGCGAGGGCATCGACCAGAGAAGGACGAAGTGAGAGATAATTTAACCCATGAAGGGATGGGATAAAGTGAGAAGTACTTTAAGATGGTGGAACAGATCAAGGAAAGTGCTGAAACTTTAACTAGAGTTTGATTATATAAAAGAAACCACTCGACTGGACGAGAAAGACATTGGTGGGAGTTTAGTTCGGTTAGATTTTGAGTAAAGGGTCCAAAGACAAGAGTTACTTGATGTGATAGTGTGTCATCTGAGTGAGTTTGTAAGACAATTAGTTCAGAGAAGAGACGAATTAGGGTATGACCCTCTAGTGATTCAGAGTATTTGCAAGTGGGAACCAGTTTGGGAACATGACCCCTGGGTTAGCTGGCACATTACTGATGCTCAGATGGTTGGACGATCTGGCGAATACCCTGCATTCTATGGTATTTATCAGTAATAACCAACACATTGTAAATTGATATACCCTTAAGAATGGGGAGTGGAGTAAGTAAAGAAATATATATTAAAACTCCTCTGGACTGCATTTTGAAACATTGGAAGAAATTAGGCAGAATTCTTGGAGGAAATTTAAGCAAAAGAACACTTCTAAAGTACTGCCAAGATTTGTGGCCCCTCTATACATTAGATGATGGTGAAAAGTGACCATGAGAAGGAAGTCTTAATTACAGTACAATACTACAGCTTATGCTGTTCCTCCGCAGAGAAAAAGAAATGGGATGAGGTCATGTATGCGGAGATGTTTTTCACCTTGAGAAATAAACCCGAATGGCAGAAAAACTGCGGAACAAATATCCCACCCCAAGATCCTTTTGTCTTAACATTGGAAAAGGATCAGAAAAATCATAAACCAAAAAAATGTTGTGATGATTGCAGTATTGGGCAACAGTGTCTTAGGAAGGAGGGATAGTGATGAAGAGAGTATCTTAGACTTCCAAGAACTACAGTTAGCACCCTTTAGAGCAGCAGAGCAGGCTAGACAAGGACCTAGCATCCCGCAGCAATCAGGAATAGATGATTTGGTGAGTATAGCAGAAAGTGTAGAAGAACCAGAGGAGGGAGTAAGCAGCACACAGTACAGTTGGGCTAGGAAACGGAAAATAAAAAACAAAGTTGGGACCAAAGCAAGATCCAAAACAGAGGCAAGCCACACGGTGGCACCATTATGCTGAATCTGAAAAATCCAGTATAATGAACTGCCCAGAGACTTTTTGATCCTTGAGCAGCAAAGGTATTTATTGACAGCGCTGGGAGCAAGCCAGTTATTGCTGGAAAAACTTACTCGAAGGCTTCACACAAAATCAGCAGTTTTTATACAATTTTCATATATGATTAAGTGCATATGCATGTGATTACATCATCTATCTATACATATTGCTAACAGGTAGAGTACAGGTGACGCTCAGGCGGGGCTTGGGGCAGTGCTTCTCTTGGTCCTCAATTTTGGTGGTAGTTCCAATCTTCCTCCCATGGGTCTGGGGGCTAATTCTCATTTTCCTCAGCTTGACCTCCCTTCTCTTCTATTGTTCTCGACCCGTTCACTGAAGCTTGGAGAAGACCTTGGCTCCAGGTCTGTTTCTTCTATTCATTTGTCTACTTTATTTTACTGCATCTTAATTTATTACCTCTAGGTCTATTCTATGATTCTTTTACCATTCTTTTAAGTTTTGGTCCAGTAGGTAGAACAGAACGAGTACAGATCGTTTGGATGTTCATAGCTTGTTAGCAGGCCCAAATTTCTTAGTTAACTCTTTTGGGCCTGGTCTCCTGTTTCAGTCCCCCCTTTTTCTTATAACTTACGAATTCCTTTGTCAAGTTCTAATGGGTTTTGATAGGTGTGCATCACTGCCCACATTATCTGCATCCTTTTGACCATGGTACTTAATTTGTACCATAGTCAGGCATTTAAGAGGGATAGCAGAATCATGACGACTCTTAAAACCAATATTGGATGTATTAAATAGTGAAACACTTGTGATGGTGTAGGGGAGTACCCCGTAAAGATGTCCCACCAATGATGCTCTCACACTTTTTCCACCTAAGTTAAAACAGTTTTAATGTTTTCAGTGTCATGTTCTACTTGTCAGAGCATTTGCTGAGTCATTCTGTTCACTTCCTGGACCAGTTTTTCTATATCAGGATGTTTAAACATTACTTTAAAAAGATCAGTGTTCATTCCTATCTGCAATTTTGGCACATCATGACACATTATATAATCAGCTTCAATCAGTTGACTAGTAGTCACTGGAACAATATAATCAAAGTCACAGCCCGTGATTTGAGTAAAATTCATGGCTAGGCTTCGCCAACGAAGATTTGGGAAGGGCTCTACTCACATTTGTTACAAGCACGCTGGTGGTTAATAAGGTCAATACGAGATAGACGTCTGATTGCAAAAGGCACAGCAGAAAGACTCCTTAGGTGGTATATTCTGCAAGACATGATTCTTTCTGTGTTGTCTTTTCTCCTCAAGAGTGATCCTGCATGTGTTCTCAAAGGAAGCAGCAGCGTTATAGATGGTGTGTCTCCAGGTCTCCTGATTGGAGGCCAGAGTAGACCAGTTATGTTGATCAATATGGTCAAGACTGAGATGTTGTTTCAGGGAGTCCTTGTATCTTTTCTTTGGGGCTCCTCTCTTGCGGCATCTGGTGGCAAGTTCACCATAAGGCATGATCTTAGGGACGTGGTGGTCCTTCATCCTTGAGACATGTCCTGCCCAATGCAACTGTGTTCTCAGTAACATGGTCTCAATATTTGTGACTGTTGTTTGTTCTAGAACAGATGTATTGGTCACATAATCTGATCAGTGGATGTTTAGGATTGTACGGACACAGTGTTGATGGAAGCGTTCTAGGAGATGCAGGTGCTGGTGATAGATGACCCATGATTCGGAACCATATAAAAGAGTAGACAGCACAATGACTCTGTAAACACTAATCTTTGTACTTTTCTTCAAGTGTTTATTATGCCATACTCCTTTATGGAGTTTTTGGAAAGCACAATATGCCTTTGCTAACCTGTTGTCCATCTCTCCGTCAATCTTACCATCCGAGAAGATGAGGCTACCTAGGTAATTAAACTGTTGGACTGATTTGAGCTCTGATTGGCCAATGGTGATATGGGGATGATGGAAGACTTCCTGAGGTGTAGGTTGAGAAGAAAGGAGTTAAATCAGACTGTTCAAATTACCATGGTATTACTCTGCTCTCCGTTGCTGGCAAAATCCTGGCAAGAATACTTTTGAACAGATTAATACCCGTTATAGTAGAAGGAATTCTACCTGAAAGCCAATGTGGTTTCAGAGCAAACAGGAGTACCATAGACATGGTATTTGTTCTCAGACAACTGCAAGAGAAGTGTAGGGAACAGAATAAAGGTCTCTATGTAACCTTTGTTGATCTCACCAAGGCTTTCGATACTCTGAATAGAAAAGGTCTATGGCAGATTTTGGAACGTTTAGGATGTCCCCCTCTGGTGGTTTGAAACTCCCAAGAATCCAATTTCTAAGTTCAAGCCCCCTCCCACAATATGCCTCTGTGAGAGCGTTTAGTGATGACATGGACTTGATATCTCCCTCACCTCATGTGGAGAGTTTTCAGACAAAACACAACTATTCAGTATTGGGGGAAGGGGAAAATATGTACAAAGGTTTATTTACATACATGTATATATTTACATTAAATCAAATTCCTCTTTTCCTTTAATAAAAGTCTAAGAAGAAAAGAGAAAAAATCTTTCTGTCACTCCTCAGGTCACAGTTCCTTCATTTCAGTTTTTTGTGGCACTGGTTAGTGTCTTTCATTTTTCTAAGGCAGTAGATTTAAGTATGGCAGTCAGGATTTTTGTTCTTACTTTGTGGAAATTCCAACCCCGAACCCAAGCCTTTGGGGGATTTTCCTTGGAGGTCTTCACTTCTCTTGGGTTAGAGCATTTAAGGTAGCTTTCAGTTCAGTCTTACCAGAGCTCCTCTGCTCTGTCTCAGCTCACCAGCATGGTAACAGCAGCAACAGCAGCAGAGGGCAAGGCCACCTCCTCCGCATTCCATCCTGGTTCAGTTCTCAGGACAACTCCGAGTTTTTCAGCTTGTACTGGTTTAAAACTTAACCAGCAGGGGAAATGAACTCAACTCAAAAGAGAGATTACAAATCAGAATAACAATTTAATAAAATAATACAATAAGTACAACCACACAGACAACCAACCGACCCTAACCCACAAAGCCCAAATGTACAACCCAGTACCCCAGGGCACAAACAAAACGGTGTTCCCTGGCCCCCCCTCCCCCCGAGTCCAAAGTAAAGGAAGAGGGGAAAAAAAAAACCTGTCGGTGGGAGAGCTACTGCAGTCTGACCAAAGTGGTGATTGCAGTTCAGTTGAGGGTGGTGGTTTCAGTCCGGCTGAGAGCGGTGAGCTGCAGTCTGGTTGAGAGCGGTGAGTTGCAGTCCTCTGGATCCCACGAGAGGTGGAAAAGTTCTGAAACTCCAGGTTTATATATTCTCCAGCTCAGGCAGGAATGATTAGTCCCTCCCTCAGAGCGGGGAATTCCATAAAAGGATGTTCAGTCTTTCCCTCAGAGTGGGGAATTCCATAAAAGGGTGTGAGGGTGCTCAGTCAGGGAATTCCACAAAAGGGCATGAGGACAGGAGCATGGGGGGGGGGCACCTCGCAGGCCTCTACTGACAACAGTTTCTGGGAAATGGCATGGAGGGCTATAGAATACACAGTTTTGGGCTACACCCATCCAATGATGAATCGGTCCCAGCTGTTCTAACTAGGACATTATCCACCCCTTATTCTATGCCATCCATGTCATGCCCAAATTAACCCCCTTAAAAACTATGTCTCCTTAAAACTATATATACTTATATATATATATATACAATGAAACATTACAGACCATTCTCACTCAAAATTAGGTCCCCTTGTGGTACACAACGTGTCTCCCCATCTTTTTGCATTACCCACCAGGTGAAACCAGGTCCTTGAGAAAAAACAATCCCCCGGATGGGTTTGCCTTTGCTTGAGGTGGGACTAATCCAAACAGTCTTCCCTAACATTCCTCTCATATGCACCACGGGGACTTTATCTCCATCTACAGTATGCAAAGGTTCTGATTGGGCAGGGCCAACTCGATTGATGGAGCCTCGGGTGTTGACCAACCAGGTGGTCTTTGCTAAATGCAACTCCCAGTGTTTGAGAGTCTTCCCACACAGTGCCTTCAGGGTGGTTTTCAGTAGTCCGTTGCACCGCTCAACTTTTCCAGTCGCTGGTGCATGGCAGGGGATATGATACACCCACTCAATGCCGTGCTCTTTGGCCCAGGTGTCTACGAGACCATTCTTGAAATGGGTCCCATTATCAGACTCAATTCTCTCCGGGGTGCCGTGTCACCACAGGACTTGTTTTTCAAGGCCCAGGATGGTATTCCGGGCAGTGGCATGAGGCACGGGGTATGTCTCCAGCCATCCAGTACTTCCTTCTACCATGGTCAGTACGTAGTATTTGCCTTGGTGGGTTTTGGGGAGCGTGATGTAGTCAACTTGCCAGGCTTCCCCATACCTGTACTTCGACCACAATCCACCATACCATAGAGGCTTCACCCGCTTGACCTGCTTGATGGTAGCACATGTCTCACAGTCATGGATGACCTGTGAGACAATGTCCTTGGTTAAGTCCACCCCTCGGTCACGAGCCCATCTGTATGTTGCATCTCTCCCCTGGTGACCGGAGGCATCATGGGCCCATTGAACCAGAAATAATTCTCCTTTGTGCTACCAATCCAGATCTACCTGAGAGACTTTAATCCTGGCAGCTCGGTCCGCCTGCTCGTTGTTACGATGCTCCTCATTAGCCTGTTTCTTGCGTACATGAGCATCTACATGACCGACTTTCACACTCAGTTTCTCTACCCGACCAGCGATGTCCTGCCACATCTCTGCCGCCCAGATGGGTTTCCCTTGGCGCTGCCAGTTGGCCTTTTTCCATCGCTCCAGCCATCCCCACAGAGCATTGGTCACCATCCATGAGTCAGTGTAGAGGTAGAGTCTTGGCCACTTCTCTCGTTCAGCTATATCCAAAGCCAACTGAATGGCTTTAAGTTCTGCAACCTGACTTGACCCGCCTTGTCCTTCGGTTGCTTCTGCAACTCGCCGTGTGGGACTCCATACAGTTGCCTTCCATTTTCGGTTTGTCCCTACAATGCGACAGGAGCCATCCGTGAAGAGCGCATATCGCCTTTTATCTGCTGGTAGCTTGTCATATGGTGGGACCTCCTCAGCCCGTGTCACCTGCTCCTCTTCTTCTTCAGAGGATAGTCCGAAACTCTCACCTTCGGGCCAATTGGTGATAATTTCCAGAATTCCAGGGCGATTAGGATTCCCTATCCGGGTTCGCTGTGTGATCAGAGCGATCCACTTACTCCATGTGGCATCGGTGGCGTGATGTGTAGAAGGAACTCTTGCCTTGAACATCCAGCCCAGTACTGGTAGTCGGGGTGCCAGGAGGAGCTGCGCTTCGGTGTCGATCACTTCTGAGGCAGCTCGAACTCCTTCATAAGCAGCCAGGATCTCTTTCTCAGTTGGTGTATAACTGACTTCAGATCCTTTGTATCCCCGACTCCAGAATCCCAGCGGTCGTCCTTGGGTCTCCCCAGGTACCCTCTGCCAGAGGTTCCAGGAAAGGCCATTCTTCCCGGCTGCAGTGTAGAGCACGTTCTTCACGTCCTGTCCTGTCCTTACTGGTCCAAGGGTTACCGCATGGGCAATCTCCTGTTTAATTTGTTCAAAGACTTGTTGTTGTTCAGGGCCCCACTGGAAATCATTTTTCTTCCGTGTCACAAGGTAGAGAGGGTTTACAATCTGACTGTACTCGGGGATATGCATCCTCCAAAAGTCCACAGTGCCTAGGAAAGCCTGTGTTTCCTTCTTGCTGGTTGGTGGGGACATGGTTGTTATTTTGTTAATCACCTCCATTGGAATTAGGCGGCATCCATCTTGCCACTTCACTCCTAGGAACTGAATTTCCTGAGCAGGTCCCTTGACCTTACTCCGTTTAATGGCAAAACCAGCTCTTAGGAGAACCTGGATTATCTTCTCTCCTTTCTCGAAGACTTCCCCTGCTGTGTTCCCCCAAACAATGATGTCATCAATGTACTGTAGATGTTCTGGAGCCTCATCCTTTTCCAGTGCAGTCTGGATCAGTCCATGGCAAATGCTGGGACTGTGTTTCCACCCCTGAGGCAGTCGATTCCAGGTGTACTGCACACCTCTCCAAGTGAAAGCAAATTGTGACCTGCACTCCGCTGCCAAAGGAATGGAGAAGAAGGCATTGGCAATGTCAGTGGTGGCATACCACTTGGCTGCCTTGGACTCCAGTTCATACTGGAGCTCCAGCATGTCCGACACAGCAGCACTCAGGGGTGGTGTGACTTCATTGAGTCCACGGTAATCCACCGTCAGCCTCCACTCTCCGCTGGACTTACACACTGGCCATATAGGGTTATTAAAGTGTGAGTGAGTCTTGCTGACCACCCCCTGGGTCTCCAGGTCACGGATCATCTTATGTAAAGGGGTCACAGAGTCTCGGTCGGTGCGGTATTGCCGACAGTGCACTGTTGCTGTGACTATTGGTACCAATTGTTCTTCAACCTTCAGCAGTCCCACAGCAGAGGGGTCCTCTGAGAGACCAGGCAAGGTGTTCAACTGTCTAATTTCCTCTGTCTCCACAGTAGCTATGCCAAAAGCCCAACAAAGTCCTTTTGGGTCTTTGAAATACCCACTCCTTAGGTAATCTATGCCAAGGATGCACAGGGCCTCTGGGCCAGTCACGATGGGGTGTCTGTGCCATTCCTTCCCAGTCAGACTCACTTCAGCTTCCAATACAGTCAGCTGTTGGGATCCCCCTGTTACCCCAGAAATGGAGATGGATTCTGCCCCTACGTATCTTGATGGCATTAAAGTACATTGTGCGCCGGTGTCCACTAAGGCCTTATATCTTTGTGGCTCTGATGTGCCAGGCCACCGAATCCACACTGTCCAATAGACTCGATTGTCCCTCTCCTCTACCTGGTTAGAGGCAGGGCACCCCTAGTCCTGGTCATGGTACTCATTGT
>NW_020885058.1:80613-82717 GCF_003945725.1 Corapipo altera
CCCTCTTTTCAGTTCACGTACCCGGGCTGCTAAGGAAGAGGTGGGTTTCCCATCCCACTTCCTCATATCTTCTCAGTGCTCACGGAGGTAAAACCATAGATTGCCACGTGGAGTGTACCCTCTCTCCTTAGCTGGGGGACACTGACTCCTGATAGCAGAGACTCTTGCTTGTCCTGGCGAGATATGGAAGATCCCTTCCTTAATTTCTTCTCTTAGCTTCTGGTGTCCCTCTTCAATCTTCTCTTCCAGGTTTCGGACATGTTCAGTTAGTTTGGTTTCCACAGATGAGACGTGGGCTCGTAATGGGGCGGTGACAGTGTCTTCATAAATCCTGAGTTTACTAACCAACGCGCCCACCTTGTCCTCTCCCTCCCTCCATTGCAGCGTTGCTAAGTAGAGGGAATACATTTCTGGCCCCAGTCGTGCAAACTTCAACCACATCTGGGATGTGCACTGTACACCATCTGGACTTTTAGGGAATCTTTCATCCTCTGAAAAGATTATCTCCAGTACAGTTAATTCTCTTAAGCACCAGATACCTTGTTCCATTGTGTTCCACTGTCCTTGCTGTACGTGGAGGTCCTCCTTACAAAGGTATCTCTCCCTCACACTGGACAACAGTCGCCGCCAGAGGCTGAGAGTTTCCTGCCTCCTTCCAATCCCCTGATCAATGACTACATCTCGAGACAGGGATCCCAGCTGTCTGGCTTCACTCCCATCTAGAATTGTATCGTTAGCTGTTGCATCCCAGATTCGGAGCAACCAGGTCAGAATGGACTCATTCGCCTGTCGTGTGAACTCTCTCCGGAGCTCACGTAGCTCACCCAGGGATAGGGACCGAGTGATTATTTCTGGCTCTGTCTCCTCCGGTGGATGTGAAGGTCCTGCCTCTTCATCATCATTTGCTATACGGACTGATTTAGTCTTTGATTTCCTTTTCTGGACAGGGGCGACTGCTATTGGTTTCGGTTGTTCTTCTGGCTCCTCAATGGTTTGTGTGGACACGGTGCCGGTTGGTTTATTTCTTTCTCCCTCTGACTCAGCTGTGGTTTGGGTGGACGTGGTGCCTGTGGATTTGCTCCTTCTCTCCTCCCCCTGACAGTGCTGTACCATGTCAAGTAGTGTCCGGTAGGCAGTGGCCAAGGCCCAACAGGTTGCTGTGAGCTGACCATCTCTGGAACTGCCAGAACATTTTCCCTTCACCAGTCTTATCATGCTAACAGGATCCTGCAGTTGTTCAGGGGTGAATTTCCAGATCATTGGAGGAGAAAACTTCTCCAAATACTGGTCGATGTCCTCCCACTTCCCGTGCCACTCAGCATTATCCACTCCCAGGGCAGGCGTCCAAACAACCTCCCTAGAAGGCCCTGTTCTGACCCTAAACATGGTGTAGACAGTACAGAGCAGACAAAGCAACACTAACAATAACATTATGCTATCCTTAACATCAAAAGGGAACTCAATATTTTCAAAAACTGTTGTAGCAGGTCTGAAGGGGAAGAAGGAGGTGAGAGGCTGGAAACAACCATTCCCCCCTGTTCCCCCAAAGGGGTGGTTGCGATTTTTAATGAGGCCCCAGAGGTAGCAACCCAAACCAGGACATGCAAACAGGACTGAATACACATTTACAATGAAACTCATTGCTTCTGATGTTATGATGACATAAATATAGTATACTAATAAAGCAATTTGGATCCCTCTCCCTGGTCTTAAAGACAGCATCAAAACAGGTAAATAGTTCCCCATCTGTGGAAATATGAACATGCTCAGATACAACATCCACGTGAATGCATCAAACAACATGGTGATCAGGGAGTTTCTAAATCCAAATAGACAAATGCTTAAAATGAAATTGTGATTCTGACTTCTCTCTCTCTGCCCGACGTTGGGCGCCAAAAATGTGCTGGTTTAAAAGTTAACCAGCAGGGGAAATGAACTCAACTCAAAAGAGAGATTACAAATCAGAATAACAATTTAATAAAATAATACAATAAGTACGACCACACAGACAAGCAACCGGCCCTAACCCACAAAGCCCAAATGTACAACCCAGCACCCCAGGGCACAAACAAAATGGTTCTCCCTGCCCCCCCCCCCCCCCCCC
>NW_020885058.1:83117-121808 GCF_003945725.1 Corapipo altera
CTCGCAGGCCTCTACTGACAACAGTTTCTGGGAAATGGCATGGAGGGTTATAGAATACACAGTTTTGGGCTACACCCATCCAGTGATGAATCGGTCCCAGTTGTTCTAACTAGGACACAGTTCCTTTCTCTCTCTCTCTAGCTGCTGTTGCATTTTGGGACTCCCTAAGGGTTTGGAAGTCCACCCCTCCTCTTCAGGAGGTCTCTGGGTTTTGGGAAAGTGATACAGTCTTACCCCAAAACAACGTTGTTGAGTTTTCCTCTGTTTTGTTGCCAGTTCTCCCTCCTGCAGGAACATCTTTGAGTCTTTCAGTCGACTTCACGTTATCTCACTGCTACTGGCTATCTTTTTGGCTTTTAACCACCGTTGTCTCTGTTCAGGACTGCTCTACTGCCCCTTTCAATGTCTTCTGCTTCTGCTGACAGTAAGGAAACTCTTCCAGCTCTTGATTATGGGACCCTGTCCAGCTTTGACACTATACCGGGTATCCCGTAGCCTCAGTTGGGGGCTGGGGGCCCTTGGCCCCCAGAGGGGTTCACTGGCCCCCTGCTTCCTCCTGGCTCAGATCATGGCTACCTACCTTCTAAACTATCTTCACCACCTTCTCTTCCACTTCTGTGGGTATGTAATTTCTGTAGGGCACATGTGGACTTTTGATTGGTCCAGTATCATCAGTGGGGCAAACCATTACTACCTCAGAAAAAAGGTTTTTCAAACCACCACACTCCTGAAGTTCCTTAAAATTATCATCTCACTCCATGAGGATCAGCGCGGCCAAGTCAGATATGGCGATGCACTTTCTGAGCCCTTTCTAATAACCAATGATGTGAATCAAGGCTGTGTTCTTGCACCAACTCTATTCAGTCTTTTTCAGCACGATGCTCCAAAGGACCACGGCAGACCTCGATGATCAGGACGGTATCTACATTCGATATTGTACTGATGGAAACCTATTCAACCTAAGGCAACTGAAGGCCCACACTAAGACCTTAAACCATCTTGTCTGGGAACTGCTTTATGCTGATGACGCCGCCCTTGTTGCCCACACAGAAGCAGCTCTGCAGCGTTTAACATCCTGCTTTGCAGACGCTGCTGAGTTTTTTGGGCTGGAAGTCAGCTTAAAGAAGACAGAAGTTTGAGTAAAATTACATACACAAAAATTAGTACCATTCACTACTTCATGACAAGTATCTATGGTAAAATTATCACAAAAGGTCCTAACACATGCACATCCATTTCCTACATAATAGACTTGTGACTGGGCTTTAGCATGGGGAAGCATCTCAAAGGTACACACTATCTTCAGTATCTAAGCATAAATCTTCATTTTCTACTGCAGCATTTTCACAGATATATCCTAATTGTCCTTTAGGAATACATGTCTCAGTACTGACTGACTGCCACTTTTTCTTGGTGCAGTCGTAACTTGCCCAAACATTATGGTCTATGGGTCTGACAATTACGTTTTGGTGTATGGCTCTTAATGTCAGAATAGGAAAGATGATCTTTTCTTTGGCTGCACTGATAGTGAGTACATAGGTTTCAATTTGTTCCTGTTGAGGATTGTAAGTGAAGTTCACTAACTGCCACCATGCTTGGTAATTTTTCTCAAATTCTGTAGTGGAACTGTTTCTAGCTATTATTTCTCTTACCTCTTGTGGCAATATTCCTGAAATTCCTTCTCTTAATATTCCTGCAGCTACAGGTTGTACCCACTGTTGAGTTTGGAGACATTGTATTGCAAGTGCAAACCTTTTATGGATGGTACCGGCATAGTCAGTAATCTTGATAAAATCTTCCACAGTGTGGTTAGCTACTAATGTCAAAAATCTGACTGCCAATGATTGTGTTTCTGTCAAAGTGAGCAAAGATGATCTTAAAGGGACTTTGAGTTTTCCCAGATCAGAAGTGACGGCACTTAGTTTATTCACTAACACTTCTTGGTCTATGGTGTTTAGTACACCTAATCCTGTGCCAAACCATCCAACTACATCTCTTTGGATTCTGGTACGATGGGATCTGGCCACCATCCATGCATTCCAGTCTTTAAGGTTTTGCTGAATATAGGGTTGACAATCTTTTTGTATGTGTGATATGTTTACTTGAATGTTTATTTGAACCCTCTTCAGTGAATATATAGGATCTAACAGTAGCTTCTGCTCATTCGATTGCCTAATTACATATGGTCCAGCAAAAGTTAAATTGTGGACACTCTCACAGGTCAAAGGAGGAGTTGTAAAGCTGGTGGTGGTAGTGGCCTTAGTCAATGGTGTGGTAGGAGATTTGGTAGTTGGAATACTTGATGAAGCATTAATTATAAATCTCCTGGTTATATTTACTTCACCAAGTATCCACTGACACATCCCAGAAATTGATTTACCTAGAGTGAAGGTGTGCCAACATTGATCAGAATCACATGCATGTCCACTAATTAAATTTCCGTAGTCATACGGGTAGGTAAGTTTTACTTTCACAGTGTCCCATACAGTAATGTCAGTTTTGGGTGACCACTCAATCTGTAAGGGTGGTTTATACACTTTGCATCCAATTTGAGTTCGTTCTCCAATTTTTCCTATTAGAACACTTGCATCGTATGGTTTACCAGGATATTCCCAATTATTCAGTACTCTCGTTCCTTGGAGGACTATGACAGATGGACTGTATTGGTTCAGTTCAGATGGAATCGGAATGTCTGTATCTGTATGAAATCATAGACCAGAGCTCCCATTATAGGCCTGAGACCAAAATGATTTTTGGGCAAGGGCTTGATCTAACACCAGTGTACTTATCAGTCCAAAAATCAGCATTGAGAAGGTTTGATAGTAGATGATTCCTCTCCCGAGGTCCATGCTTCCTCTGGAACGCTCTTGACTCGAGAGTAGTGGATCCACGTAGGTTTCTCTTTCACCCGGATCGCTGTGAAGGTGGTCATCAGCACTTGGTAGGGTCCATCCCACTTCTCTAATAGTGGATCTCCTGAAAGATTCTTAACATATACCGGATCACCAGGATTGAATGGATATAACTTGCAATCAGGTTGCTTGGGTTGGTGTTCTAACACCACCATAGTATTTTTCTGCAATTGTTTCCCTACAGTCATAACATAATCATACACATACTGATTACCGATTTGATCTAAAGCTTCACTATTCACAGTTTGCATCATGTAGGGTCTGTCGCATAGAATTTCAAATGGACTCAGTTTCTCTTTTGACCTCGGCTTGACCCTTAGCCTGATTAAAGCAATAGGTAAAGTTTGGTACCAGTAAAGATTTGTTTCTTGACATATTAGCAATTTGTTACTTAATGAGATGATTCTTTTTTTCTTCTTGCCCACTTGTTTGTGGTCTGTAGGGCGTATGCAATTGCCAATCAATTTTCAATGCTTTACTTATTGCTTGTACCACTTCTGCACAAAAGTGTGAACCTCTATCTGAAGAGATACTCTTGGGTACTACAAACCGTGGTATAATCTTGTTTAACAAGACTTTAACCACTTCTCTTGACTTATTTGTTCTACATGGGAACGCCTCTGACCAACCAGAAAATGTGTCAGTCAAAACTAATAAATAACGGTACCCTCCTTTTCTTGGGAGTTAAGAAAAGTCAATTTGCCAAATCTCACCTGGGAAGCATCCTTTTTTTATTGCCCCTGGATTGATTTTAAGTTTGGTGTTTGGATTATTCTTCAGGCAAAGTTCACATTGGGATGTGACCCACTTTATTGTGGTAAATAAATTTGGCCCTGCTACTCTAGTTTTTAAGTGTTGATAGAGTGGATCCAAACCCCAGTGAGTTTTATCATGTTCTGCTTTCACAAATTGCCATATTAATTTTTCTGGTAATGCTAATTGGTCTGTCTTCAATTGACCCCATCCATTGTGTAACAGTTTACCTCCGTTTTTGTGTATCCATGGATAATCTGTTTCCTGATACTCTACCTGTTGATCTGTGTCTAATCCTTCTGGCACTAAAGCTGCTACCGGTTGTTCATTACCTCTTGCAGCTGCTAATTTGGCTTCTGCATCAGCTTTTCTGTTTCCTATTTCTGGAACAGTGTTGCCTTTCAGGTGTCCCCTGCAATGCATTATAGCCACCTGTGATGGGAGTTGGACGGCTTCTAACAATCATAGAATCTCCTCTGCATGTTTAACAGCTTTTCCTTGAGTAGTCATAAGTCCTCTCTCTTTCCAGATCGCTCCATGGGCGTGTACAACGGTAAAAGCATATTTAGAGTCAGCCCAGATGTTGATTCGCTTTCCCTTTGCCAGTTTGAGAGTTCGGGTAAGAGCTATCAGTTCTGCTTTCTGGGCTGAAGTTCCTGTAGGTAAAGGGTTGGATTCAATTACCTGTTCCGTTGTGGTTACTGCGTAGCCAGTCATCCTTGTGCCCTGTTTCATGAAACTGCTACCATCCGAGAACCAGTTGTCTGCATCCTGGAGCAGTTCTTCTTTGAGATCTGGGTGACTGGAGTACACTGCTTCAATGGTCTCCAAGCAGTCGTGTATAACAGGTTCCGCTGAGGTTCTTCCTTCTAGGAATGAAGTTGGGTTGACAATGTTAGTTACCTGAATGGTTACATCATCAGTCGTTTGAAGGGGTCCAGATTATGTGATCCTTATTCACTTTCAGCAGGTCATACAAGGGCTTTGCAGTTATCCCATACTGATAGATCCACAAGTGACACCAACCTGTCATTCCTAGGAAGGTTTGGAGGCTTCTCACCGTTTCTGGCCTGGGTGTCTGGCAAATGACTTCTTTCCTCGCTGTCCCCAGGGATCGTCGTCCTCCCAGTACTTCATATCCCAGGTACACAACTTTCTCCTGTCGATAACCACTGAAACCTAAGAAGTTTAACAGAGATATTGTCCACTGAATGCAGTCCTCTTTTGTTTCAGTTGCTATTAGGAGATCATCCACATATTGCAGAAGAATGCCATCTCCTGGTGGTTGTTGCCATAGTTCTAGTTCTCTGACTAACTCCTTACCAAAAATTGTGGGACTATTCTTAAAGCCCTGAGGCAAGACTGTTCATGTAATTTGCATTTTTCTCCCTCTGTTAACAGACTCCCATTCGAAAGCAAAAATCTTTTGGCTTTCCTGTGCTAGGGGTAGACAGAAAAAGGTATCTTTAAAATCCAACACTGTAAACCAAATTAAATTATCCCTTAATTTAGTTAAAAGTGTATAAGGATTTACTACAACAGGATGTATAGTTTTGGCTATTTCATTTACTGCTCTTAAATCTTGTACTAACCTGTAGGTCCCATCTGGTTTCTTTATTGGAAGGATTGGAGTGTTAAAGTCTGATTCGCACTCTATCAACAGCCCTAATTTCAAAAAGTTTTCAATTATTGGTTCAATTCCTTTTCTATCTTCTAGCCTCAGCGGATATTGTTTCCTAGCCACTGGTTTAGCTCCTGGTTGTAGTTCTATTTGAATAGGAGTTGCCCATTTTGACTTACCTGGAGTGTCAGTGGCCCACATCAGGGGGTACACCTGATTTGTAATTTGGTTAATATCCTGATTGTTTGGTTTTGGTTCTATGCAGCTCATAGCCAAACTTAGAGTTGCCAATAATTGTTCTTCCTTTACTTTGAATTCAGTCTTACCTTGTTTAAATTCTATTACAGTTCCCAGATTTTCTAATAAATCTCTGCCCAATAAGGGTTTGGGTGAACTTGGTAAATACAAAAACTGATGCAATCCCATTTGCTTTCCAATTTTAAATTTTAAGGGTTTCAAAAAGAAAATCTTTTCTGATTGACCAGTGGCACCAACAACCTGTACATAATTATCAGTTTTAGGTATCAATTCTTGATTTAAAACAGAAAACGTAGCTCCAGTGTTGATTAAAAAATCCAGTTTTTCTTCTTCTTCGCCTAACCAAATTGTAACCAGTGGGTCTGTCAGGGGAAAACCAGCCAGTCCCCATCAATCACTATCCTGGTGGTCTATGACAGCCCCTCCTGAATTTCTATTTGCCCAGGTAGGACACTCTCTCTTCCAATGTCCCTCTTGCTTACAATAGGGACATTGATTTTGACCTATCTCTGTTTGCTTGAAGGGTAAACCTCCCTTCCCCCGTGTTGCCTGTCCACGGTCACGACCCCTGTAATACCGTCCTGATGTTATCGGGTTCTGTGTTAAAACTGCAATCATCGCCCTTGTAAGCCTTCTATCTTCCCTCTTCTCCCTGTTGTTGTACACTTTCCAAGCTTCATTCATCAACACCTCTAAATCTTTATTGGCAGGGTGTTCTATTTTCTGCAACCTTTTTCTAATATCAGAATTACACTGTCCCATTAATAACCCCACCAAATATAGTTTACCTTCTTCTGATGATGGATCTAGGGTAGTGTATTTTCTCATGGCAGCTCTCAACCTATCCAAAAACTCTGTGGGGGTTTCATTTCGTCCCTGCCTTCCATCATACAAAGCTGCCCAGTTAACTGCTTTAGGTATAGCATTTTGTAAACCCACCTTAATCAGATCTCTATATTTGATCAACAGTCTATAATGGTTTGGGTTATTTGGGTCCCAATTAGGTTGTTGCAATGGAAAAATTTGATCTACATCCCCTGTTAGAGCTCCTGTTGCAATCTGTCCTACTACTTCTCATCTAACTGTTTTTATTACAAGTTCTTTTTCTGTTTCTGTCAACTCCGATAACATCAAATCAATATCTGTCCAATCTATTTTCTGATTCTTTGCAATTAATTCAAATCTCTTATCCACTTTCTCAGGATTTTCCCTAAAGCACTTAGCTTCCTCTCTCCAGTTGTTCAAATCACTCGCCGAAAAGGGTGCTTTCACTTTTGTCTGCGTGCCTGTAGGTGTTATTACCTGACGCAGGGATACTAACATGTGACCCATCCCTGCTGTTTGAGCTCTTGTCCTTACCCCACTCTTCCTTCTAGCTTTCTGTGCCGAAGTCTGACCACGATGAGTGCTACTTATTCCTTCCTCGGGGTCCTCTATACTCTCAGCTATACTCCTAGAGTCGTCCGCCCCTAGTCCCGACTCCTGTGGGCTACTTGGTCCTTGCCTAGCTGGTTCTGGTCCTCTAAAATGTGTTGACTGCAATTCCTGAGGGTCCAGGATACTATATTTATCACTCCCTCTCTTTCCCAACTTGAGACACCTCTGACCTATGCTACAGACATCACAGCAATGCTTTCTCGATTGACTATTTTTCTGATCTCTTTCCAATGCCAGCACAATGAACAATTGCAAAATGGACAGATCTTAATTCTAGGTTTCAAGTTATGTGGTGCACTCACAGTCAATTTTTCAAACCCCCTCCCCATACAAATTTAACAAGATGTTTCTATGGTTGGTTTAGGATGGACAGACACTTCAGGAGCTCAATATTGCCTCCAACACAGAGCAAGAAAACACAAAATTAGTAAAGCAATGTAAAACACAAAGTACTATGACAACTGCTATTTTCCAAGAATACATAATAGGTGCCTTACAGCATAGACAAAAGAACAACCAAAAAGAAACTTAGGTGCTTTGTTTTCCCTGATATAAACACTATTTTGCCAAATACAGACAAAACCAGAACATACCAGCCCAGATGGCATATTCCCCTGAAAGAGCGTCCTCTCCTGTGTCCCCACGAGAGATGGCGTCCCGCCTTCGACTTACAGGTATCCAGAACCAGAATAACCAGAACCGGAATAAACAAAACCAGAAACCAGATATAAATACCTTTTATCAATAGGCAGTGTTCTTGTCCAGCCCTCGCAAGAAGCCACCAAAGGAGGGAGCCCCTTCGGGTAGAAAGACTTACCCAAGGGCGCCCAGGGGGTCTCTTCCTCCGAGGGTCTCCGCAGTAGGGTGGAGAAGGTGTCCTTCTGCAGTCGCCAAATGAATCTGAAAAATCCGATATAATGAACTGCCCAGAGACTTTTTGATCCTTGAGCAGTAAAGGTATTTATTGACAGCACTGGGAGCAAGTCAGCTATTGTTGGAAAAACGTATTATCTATCCTGCGAAGACCTTACCATATACAAACCACAAGGGCTGAACTAACAGAGTTTGTATGTTTCATTAAAGCAGCAGTCCCCAGCTGTTACTTGTAGAAACTCTGCACATAGAAATATGGGACAAAATTGGAAACCTCATGAAACTGAAAGCTCAGGGAGGAGACCCCCAAGCTAATAACGCCATTTCGACCTGGCAAATCATAATGTCTGCATTACACAGAGCCCACAAGCGAACAGTAAAAGCATCCCACACCAACACACCACCCCCCACCCACACTGCTAGTAGCAACCCGAATCCTAAGCGTAGAAACACAATCACATGGGGTCTACCAGGAGGGGAGGGATCTGCTCATGAGTTAAGTTACAGGTCGGGTGCCTGTAGCCATGGGAGCACGGGTCGCCGGGAGGGAACGGAACCTGTAATGTGGGATCCCAGCCCATGGGATCAGCGCAGGGGGCCCTGTTGCAGCGATGAGGGGAGGAACCCAGCCTATTTGCCACCCCATACTGTAGATGATCAGTGACCATGTGCGCCGGTACAGGCGCAGCCATATTCCGCGCCAAATGGACCGGAAGTCGATCCGTCTCTTCCGGCCCCAGCGCTGCCCTGCTCCAGTTGCCGGCATGAGGAGGGGGAGGGTCACTCCCCTGCGCCGGGTCCATCACCCACCACCACCCCTCCACAGGGAACTGGGTTAACTGGAGCCACAGGGGGGAGGCATGGGGGGATGAGTAGGAGAGACCAGGGATGGTTCCACCAGGAGGGGATGAGGAGGGAAACAGGGGAAGGTCGGTTGACAGGTGGGAACTGTGTCAGGAGGAGGCATTTCGAGTGGAAGACTTGCAAGTTATACAAGCATGCCCAATCGTTTTCCGCCAATGTCAGCCCCCTCAATTCCAGTCTCTGCCATATGAGCTGACAAAGGAACTGAGGCAACTGGTAAGGGAAACTGGCGTGTCCTCAGCTAATACCCTTGTGTTTTTAGAGACACTGAGTTCCACCCATGCTTTTACACCACACAATTGGAAGACCTTACTGAAAGTAACTCTTACGAATACTCAGTACAGCGTCTGGTTAACCGATTTTCAGGAGAATTGCTCTGTGTATGCTAACAACCCACAAGCAGGCATAACAACACACCAACTAACCGGGGAGGGGAATTACAGCTCAAGAGATGCTCAGTCTGGTTACCCCAGAGAAATATATGAAGTAATAGTCAAACATGCCCTGAGAGTCATGAGGAAATTGCCCACTTCAGATCAGGATAGCAACATATCATTCACAAAGGTATTACAAGGTCCTACTGAACGATACTCTCAATTCCTGGATCGACTGCAATCTGTTTTAAACAGGCAGGTTGAGCATGACGAAGCCAGAGAGATACTTTACAGGAAACTGGTTTTTGAGAACACGAATCCAGACTGTAAAAGAGTTTTGCAGGCCCTTCCTAAAAGGGAAAACTGTAGCATTGTCGAGTTAGTTTGCTCCTGCTAAGGGGTTGGTTCCGTGGGACATCAGTCTGCCTCTTTAACCACAGCACTAAGTGCCCAACTAAGAGTGCACGAAGGAGTCAGACCCAAAAGTGGTTGCTATATATGTGGTGCCCCTGACCTCTTTCAAAAAGATTACCCAAAGAGACCCTCTGCAACAGCATCCCACAAGCACCCAAACGAGAGGAGGGGTCCAAAAACCTGGAAGCAAAGGGTGTTGTCATGGGCCCCGGTAAAACAAATAAATGCGACACACGAGAACAGGTTTGTGATTTGTACCCCTCCACCTCAGCCAGCGCTGAGTTGGATTTATCCAACCGAGAACCCATCATCATAACTTCCACAGATGTAGTAGTAATCTCAACTGGGCTTTGGGGTCCCTTTAGCCCAGGGATGCATGCACTACTAATTGGGAGATCTTCCACCACCAGAATGGGTTTATTCGGGCTACCTGGAGTCATAGACTCAGACTCTCATAGTGAAATTCAAATAATGGCCTGGACCCCTTCACCCCCTTGTTTCATCCCTAAGGGACAAAAAATCGCCCAACTAATCCCCTTCTACAGTGCGTCGCCTGCGGGGGAGGGGTAGCGGGGTTTAGGGGCCTTCGGGAGCAAAGGACAGCCACAAATTTACTGGGCAAAAACCATCACAGCCACACAGTTGCGCATGATGTGTCAAATTGATGGGCACAGAATTACAGACCTTGTGGACACTGGAGATGATGGTACCATCATAAAGGATTCCGAATGGCCACTGTTTGCCCAGCTGCAACCATTCAAGGGGTGGGAGGCACACAAAGGCCCAGACAGAGTGCTCAAATATGCACTGTCTTGGGGTCAAAAGGACAGTTAGCCAAAATAGCTCCCTTTGTTGCTCCCATTCCGTGTACACTATGGGGACGGGATTTTCTCGAACAGTTGGGCACAGTAATGCAAATTACTCCTGCAAGTAGCCAGGTTTTTCAATAGGGTCCATTGACCAGCCGTCCCAAGGACCGATTAAACTGGTCTGGAATAGCAAACAGCCAGTTTGGGTGGATCAATGACCCATGAAAAAGGAACGGTTTGAACATTTAAGAGAACTTGCAAGGGAACAGCTTGAAGCAGGTCATATTGTGCCAACGACTAGTCCCTGGAATACTCCTGTGTTTTGCATCCCCAAGAAAAGTGGCAGGTGGAGAATGCTGCAAGACTTACAGGCAGTTAATGCAGTCATAGAACCTATGGGAGCATTGCAACCTGGACTTCTTTAATCTGCTATGCTTCCAGTAAATTGGTCACTAATGGTAATTGACTTAAAAGACTGCTTTTTTACCATCTTCCTACACCCTGAGGATGCACCAAGGTTTGCTTTTTCCACCCCTGTCTTGAAAAATGCACAGCCCATGCAAAGGTATCACTGGGTTGTCCTTCCTCAAGGGATGAAAAATAGTCCGACAATATGTCAAATGGTAGTGGCAAATGCTATTCATCCCGTCAGAAGGCGTTTTCCCTCAACCATCATATATCATTATATGGATGACATATTTATTACCATGGTCACAGAACATGAACTGCAAATTGTTGTTACTGCTCTAACCAATGCTGTCCAAGATGCAGGGTTACAGGTTGCTCCAGAGAAAATCCAGCGATCACAACCCTGGACTTACCTTGGATGGAAAATCACGCAGCAGGAAATTTCTCCACAGCCACTGCAGTTCGAGGTAAAAAACACTTTAACTTTATACGAACTGCAAAAACTGCTGGGAGCCATCAATTGGTTAAGGTCTATTTTGGGCGTAACCACAGAGGAGTTACACACTCTATTTGAGCTGCTTAAGGGGGACTCAAACCTAACGTCTAGCAGGTCTCTGACTGCAGAGGCAAAGCAGGCATTACAGACATGTGCCAAGGCAATAGAAACCAGGCAAGGCAGAAGGAGAAATCCTGAACTGCAAATCTACCTTGCCCTCGTACCCATCAGGTACCAGCCATTCACAGTTTTGTTTCAGTGGGATCAGACTGAAAAAGACCCACTGAAAATCCTAGAGTGGTTGTTTCTGCCCCACACACCACCTAAAACTGTGTGGACTACTAATGAAATGCTTGTCAAGTTTGTCATTAAAGGCAGAGGACGACAACAGGAGCTGAATGGGAGGGATCCTGCAACCATCTACATCCCAGCTACAAAGGACAACCTCAACTGGATGCTTGCTGAGGATGCAGGATTTCAGGTTACCTTGGCAAACTTTGATGGTGACATTTCAATTCATTTTCCCAAACACAGACTGTGGGCAGAAGTCAGTAATTTACCTTTAAAAACCACAACCAGATGCAAGCATGAACCAGTGAAAGGCCTTACGGTTTTTACAAACGCATCTGGGCGAACCCAAAAAGCTACAGTGACATGGGTAAACCCTGATACAGGACAATGGGAATGAGAGGTACAGACCATGAACCAGAATTCTGTACAGGTTCTGGAACTGGTTGCTATACGTATTGCCTTGGGAAAGTTTTCTGAACAACCTGTTAATATTGTTACCATTTCCTGTTATGCTGCAGGGTTAGTGTCCCATCTTGAAAGTTCATTTCTTCGAGACATTGTTAACCCTCACCTGTTTGAAATGCGTTCTTTATCGTTTCTTGTCAATCACAGAAAGTTTGATTTTTACATAATGCACACAAGATCACACACAGGGATGCCAGGACCAATAGTTGAAGGGAACCGGGAGGTTGACAAAGCAGCTATGTTCAACACCGTACCTAGAGTTTTAGAGCAAGCAAAATTGTCTCATTCGTTTTCCCACCAGAATGCACATTCACTGAAGAGACAATTTCAAATAACAATCAGGTTCAAGACATAATCATGTCATGCCCAGACTGTCAGCAAATCACACCCACGTCATCTCAGGAAGGCGTTAACCCCAGAGGGTTAATGGCAAATGAGATCTGGCAAACAGATATCACACACATAACCTAATTTGGTACATTAAAATACGTACACGTAACAGTGTCTCTTGACTCTGTAGAAGTTGAAGTCAGTAACAATAAGGTTGAGTGCCTGTGGATCAGAATCAGGGGGAAGGTCAACAAGGTTGATATCCTGGTGGGAGTCTGTTACAGACCATCCAATCAGGATGATGAGGGTGATGAATTATTCTACAAGTAGCTGGCGGATGTCTCAAAATCACCAGCCCTTTTTCTTGTAGTTGACTTTAACCTGCCGGTTGTCTTCTGGGAACTCCACACAGCGAAGAAGAGGCAGTCTAGGAGATTCCTAGAGTGTATAGAGGATAATTTCCTGCTCCAACTGGTAAATGAGCCTACCAGGGATGGAGCCCCGCTAGACCTCCTGTTCACAAACAGAGAGGGGCTGGTGAGAGATGTGGTGGTCGGTGGACGTCTGGGACACAGTGATCATGAAAAAATAGAGTTTTCAATACTCAGTGATGCAAGGAGGGTGGTCAATAAAACCTCTACGTTGGACTTCTGGAGGGCAGATTTCGGCCTTTTCAGAAGACTAGTTCAGAGTGTACCCTGGGAAACAGCCCTTGAAAACAAAGGAGTCCAGGAGGGATAGACGTACTTCAAGAAGTAAGTTTTGAAAGCACAGGAGCAGGTTGTCCCAGTGTGCCAAAAGGCAAACTGGAGGGGAAGACGACTGGTCTGGCTGAACAGGGAGATTTTGAAAGAAATTAGGGTAAAGAAGAGAGCCTACCAAATATGGAAAAAAGGGTTGACTACTCAGGAAGAATTTAAGAATATAGTTAGGTCATGTAGAAAGAAAATTAGAGGGATGAAGGCACAACTTGAACTGAATCTCGCCACCTCTGTGAAGGGTAACAAAAAGTCCTTCTACAGATACATCAATAGCAAAAGGAGGGGCAAGGAAAACCTCCATTCTTCACTGGACATGGGTGGGAATAGAGTCATCAAAGATGAGGAAAAGGTTGAGGTATTTATCACCTTCTTTGTTTCAGTTTTCAACAGTAAGACAGGTTGTCCTGAGGACAACTGGCTGCTGGAACTGGTAGACAGAGACAGGAAGCGAAATAGCCCCCCTGTAATCCAGGAGGGAACAGTTTGCGACCTGCTGAACCACTTGGATCCTCTGGGAGGTCGCAGATGATTGGAAGTTGGCAAATGTCACACCAATCCACAAAAAGGGCCAGAAGGAGGACCCGGGAAACTACAGGCCCATCAGCCTGACCTCAGTGCCTGGCAAGGTTATGGAGCAGATCATCCTCGGTGCAATCACACAGCACCTACAGGATGGACAAGGGATCAGACCCAACCAGCATGGGTTTAGGAAGGGCAGGTCCTGTCTGACCAACCTGATCTCCTTTTATGATCAGGTGACCCACCTGGTGGATGAGGGGAAGGCTGTGGATGTGGTCTACCTGGACTTCAGCAAGGCCTTTGACACTGTCTCCCACAGCATTCTCCTGAAAAAGCTGGCAGCCCGCGGTTTGGACAGGGGCACTCTGTGCTGGGTTAGGAACTGCCTGGAGGACCGGGCTCAGAGAGTGGTGGTGAATGGTGCTGCATCCAGTTGGTGGTCGGTCACTAGTGATGTCCCCCAGGGATCAGTGTTGGACCCAGTTCTGTTTAATATCTTTATTGATGATTTAGATGAGGGGATTGAGTCCACCATCAGTAAATTTGCAGATAACACTAAGCTGGGGGGGAGTGTCGATCTTCTGGAAGGCAGGAGGGCTCTGCAGAGGGACTTGAACAGACTAGAGAGTTGGGTTGATTCCAATGGGATGAGGTTTAACGAGGCCAAGTGCCGGGTCCTGCACTTTGACCACAACAACCCCACGCAGCGCTACAGACTGGGGACAGAGTGGTTGGAGAGTAGTCAGACAGAGAGGGACCTGGGAGTTTGGATTGACAAGAAGCTGAACGTGAGCCAGCAGCGTGCCCAGGTGGTCAAGAAGGCCAATGGCATCCTGGTCTGTATTGGGAACAGTGTGGCCAGCAGGTCCAAGGAAGTGATTCTTCCCCTGTACTCAGTGCTGGTGCGTTGCAGGGCAGAAATTGTGTGAACAATTTCTATTGCATTTCTGAGACCTTTGCCTTGGCATAGTTGGGTGCAAACAGTAAAATACTGTGCCACTAATATGGCTACAGGCCTTGTGCCAAGGTGAAGGAGTTGTTTTGTCAAGAAAACAAGTTTTATGGACACCTGCAGTTATCCAATTAGTGCTGTACACCACAGTATGTTTCTCTTATGTATCCAATGTAACCTGGGGAAGAATCACATGCCTGTGTGTCACAAGTAGCATATAAGTTTCCTTTTCTCTAATAAAGTGGACATTTTTGCCAATCATATTGATTCGTGTGCAATTCTGTCCGAGCCCCTCCGTCGTTATCTGGTGCCCGATGCACAGGGACTTCTCCTTTGCCGAGTTCTGCAGGGACGTAAGGTGAAGGGTAGGAGCTGAGGGAAGCGGTCGTGTGAGGTAGTGCTGTCCCTGGCGCTACGAGAAAGCCGCGCGCGGTGGTGTTGGAATCTCGCCTTGACCAAGCGAGTCGACAGAGGGAGGAGGCATGGGGCCCGCGGCATCCAAAGAGGATGAGGCTGCGGAAACGCTCCTCCGATATATAGTCTCTCTAAGAGAGCCAAATTATGATAAAAAGGCCCTTGAAGGGTTAATAGTCTGGGTGAGAGCTAAGAATTTACTCCCCTCCGCTCAAGCCACCTTTGAGGTATCCATTTGGGATGCTATAAAGGAACAGGTATGGGAAGAAATGGAAAAAGGGTCTAAAAACTTTGAAAAATATAGGAAATACCCTAAAGTCTGGTGTTTAGTCGTTGAATCGCTGCAAGAGTTACGTACGGAGCAGTGAAAACTTATAATTGCTCAGGGAACTTTGTCGGGAAGCAGCAGGACTTCGGCGTGTCTCCGTGTCGATGAGTCTGTCTGCGGGGAGGTCCTAGTGCCTGCGGTTGAACAGTCACGAACGCTAATGAAAGCAGCGGGACTAACTCAGTTTAGCAAGCACATTTGTGCTAAGGGTTAATGCAGAGACTATGAGAAAAGCAGGAGCAGCAGAGAGCGACGCTGGCACTCTGCCAGCGCCACCGCCCTTCTCTGCACCTGCGCTGCCAGCACTGCCACCTTCTACTGAACCTGTGCTGTCAGCAGAGCCACCCCCAGCTGCACCTGCACTGGTCGTAGAGCCAGAAGCTGTCACTGCACATGCGCCGCCTGGAACAGAGCTGCTAGGAGCCTCCGAGCTACTAGATGTCGCTGCATCGCTACCGTCTGAAACTACCATGTCGCCTGAAATTACATCATCAGCAGTCGTCACATCAGAACCAGGAAGTCCAACCACAGAAACTGCAGTTACAGTAGTCGGCTTTACCCCTACAAGTGTTGCCGTAGCAACTGAAGCTATTTCGGCAAGGACTGCCACCTTGGCAGACACTACCGTTCCGACGGGGACCGGAGCCGCTGCCGAAGCGAGCATGGCTCCTTCACCTGCTTCAGTTCTGCTGCGAGAGGAGAAAGAAAAACCTAATCGTGGTAATACAAAAGAGCTATTTTCATCATTTCCATCCTCAAGCTTGTCTTCTGATGACAAGAGCTTGGACAATGGAAGCCATAAAGCCACTATGCTTGCAATAAAAGACCTTAAAGACACTTTATTGCTTCGCTTTCAAGAGTTTGAATCTAAATTAGGAGAGAGACAGTTTGTTCAGCTGAATACAGCCCCCTCTAATGTTTCAACTTTAATTGAGAGTGAACCCTGGGAAGCTTTGGACTGGAAAATTTTAAAAGAAGTTAAAATAACTGTTATGCTGTATGGTTTAAAGAGTGATTATACACGAGTAGTACTGTGGCATCTTTTTACTGCTCATTTTTTAACATCATATGATATTTGTATAATCATATCTGTATTACTTTCTCCTTCTCAGCAAGTGGAATTTCTTAATGAATGGAGAACCAGTTGTGCAGCAATGGTTGCACAATCTAAGCAGAAAGGACACCCTCTTTTTGGTGTTACTGCTGACATGCTCATGGGTTTTGGTCAGTACAACAGTGTAAATTTGGAAACACAGTTTTCAAAGGAGGTACTACGGACTAGTCAGAACTTAGCTTATCAGTCATTGCTTGCAGTAAGGGATGTAAGAACAAGACCCTCACATTCTAAGTTCAAGCAGGGACCTAATGAACCACATGATCAATTTGTGAATCGTTTGCGTCAAGTTATAAACTCAGATCCAGACATACATTGTGACATAAAAGCACAGTTCATAGACTTGTTAGCTTATTACAATGCTAATGACAAAACAAAGCAAATATTGAGCACACCACATAAGAGTGCTGACTCACTTGACTTTATAGAGGCTGTGAAAAAGATGGTTGAGCAGAAAGGAACATTTTGTATAGCTGATGCAATAACTGCAGCTATAAAACCTTTTTTGTCTGTAGAAACTGACACTTCTTCAGAATCAGATACAAGTTCTGATGATGATGATGAAGAAGACAATAATGCTGGAGTTTAGAACAGATAAGTAACATTCCTAGACATCTTTTCAGAATTATTAAATAATAGAATTAGTACAACTGTAACTTGTTGCAGAATAAAGCTGTTATAACTTTATAATTATTAGTATAAGAGTATTTGGTACAGAAATCAGTGATTTAAGACATCTTAACACACTTTTGCACAAAGGAAAGGGGGACAGAAGGATATCAGTTCTCCTCTATTGACTTGCAAAAGTGTTTCATGTGTTTTAAGTTTTTTGTGCACAGATGTTCTCTGACTATCTGCACATAAATGAAACCCTGGAAAGAAGCTGGTTCTTCAGAACAGAGTTGATGTTGCTGTTGCAGGTAACAGTGAATTACCAAAAGAGTACAGTATTTTTAATCTTATTGAGAACACAATTTTATGAGCACAGTTTTTTTAATAATTTTAAGGCACAGAAGTTTAGAAGTTAAGAAGTTCATATTATAGAGGTTTAGAATTTAAGAAAGTGTGTTGTGTGAACTTTAGATTATTCACTATATTTTAGTAAAAGAAAGTTTATCTGGTTAAGAAGTTTTAACAATATAAGGTAATAAAGAATTATAACCTTTTAGCTGATAAAACACAGTGATATGGAATTCAACAGTATGTTTGTGTGAATGTTGACAGTGGCCACTGTGAGAGTTTGTATGTGTGTATGTGTGTGAATGCATGATGATTAATGTGTTTAGATCCAACAAATACACAAACATCTTTTAAACAAACACAGAAGACACATAACTCAAAATTAAATGGAGTTCCATTTCCAGAAGTGTTTTAGACTGAATACGTTTGGAGAAGCACTCTTAGGCACACTTTTAGAACACACATCTTGGGGTCAATAGGTTGTTAAGTTTATTAATGATAGTAGTGTTATATATGTTTGTGTATATTGGACCGTTATGGATACAATAAGGAATGTTACAGAAATGCAATATAAATTGTTCAAACTTCAACGGGGGATTTGTTGCAGGGCAGAAATTGTGTGAACAATTTCTATTGCATTTCTGAGACCTTTGCCTTGGCATAGCTGGGTGCAAACAGTAAAATACTGCGCCACTAATATGGCTGCAGGCCTTGTGCCAAGGTGAAGGAGGAGTTGTTTTGTCAAGAAAACAAGTTTTATGGAAACCTGCAGTTATCCAATTAGTGCTGTACACCACAGTATGTTTCTCTTATGTATCCAATGTAACCTGGGGAAGAATCACATGCCTGTGTGTCACAAGCAGCGTATAAGCTTCCTTTTCTCTAATAAAGTGGACATTTTTGCCAATCATATTGATTCGTGTGCAATTCTGTCCGAGCCCCTCCGCCGTTACTGGTGAGGTCACACCTCAAGTACTGTGTCCAGTTCTGGGCCCCTCAGTTCAGGAAGGATATTGAGGTGCTGGAGCAGGTCCAGAGGAGGGCAACGAGGCTGGTGAAGGGACTTGAGCACAAGTCCTATGAGGAGAGGCTGAGGGAGCTGGGACTGTTCAGCCTGGAGGAGAGGAGGTTCAGGGGAGACCTCATCACTCTCTACAACTACCTGAAAGGAGGTTGTAGCCAGGTGGGGGTTGGTCTCTTTTCCCAGGCAACTATCAACAAGACAAGAGGGCATGGTCTCAAGTTGTACCAGGGGAGGTTTGGGTTAGATGTTAGAAAGAATTTCTTTACAGAGAGGGTGGTCAGACATTGGAATGGGCTGCCCAGGGAAGTAGTGGATTCTCTGTCCCTGGAGATTTTTAAAAAGAGACTGGAAGTGGCACTTAGTGCCATGGTCTAGTAACCGCAGCGGTAGTGGATCAAGGGTTGGACTTGATGATCTCTGAGGTCCCTTCCAACCCAGCTGATTCTATGATTCTACGAACAGTTGACACCCATTCACAATACATAACTGCCACTGCACACACTGGGGAAAAGGTCAAGGATGTAATAAGACAGTTGTTTTGCAACCCTTGGTACCCCAAAACAGATTAAAACCGATAATGGGCCAGCTTTCATCTCAGAAAAGGTAAGAAACTTCCTATCAAATTGGGGAATTTCTCACACCACAGGTATTCCACACTCACCCACTGGACAAGCAATTGTTGAAAGGGCACATCACACACTGAAAGACATGTTAAAAAAACCAAAAAAGGGGGGAATCAGTCTGTGGAAAGCCACATATGTCATAAATTTTTTTAATTGTGACAGTGCTGAAAAAAGCAGGCACGAAAGGCAGCACGGACCTTAAGCTTTCGCCTCTCCCAAACCACCAGTCATGGTGAGAGATCTGATTTCAGGGCAGTGGACAGGACTGATGGACCTTGTGACTTAGGGGCGAGGCTATGCCTGTGTGGCTACAGGAAAGGAGCTGAAATGGATTCCTTCCAAGTGTGTTAGACCCTACCTAGGTACACAACCACAGCAGCAAGAACCAGAGTAACGCAAAAGTTATAGAATGGTTATGTTTTAGTAATAATGTTTAAGTTTCAGGTTTACATTTGAGGATGACCAGTGTGGCAAAATGGAGAGTCTATACAAAACCCATGAGTGTGTGTATGATGAATGGAATGACGACCGTCAGTGAATGTGTGAGTGAATGAGTAAGAGAGTTGTTTGACTGGACAAGTGCCTTAAACACCAAACACCTCACAAAAATAACACTACCTGAGCCACATGATCACTTTAAGAGAATTTAGTTTGCTAAGTTTACCCTGTTTTTGAAATAAAGTTGAACTTCCCAGTTATTTAATAAAGGTTATAAGTCTATGCACAGTTGGGTTAAGGCCCCTAGGTTAATAAAGTTATTTCTCCAAGTTGCACTACCCCTTAGAAATATAAGAAGGTTTTAAAAGGTTTTACAATAGATGTATAAGAAACCAAAGCAAGCAATGTGCTGGGTCATTGCGAAGCTATGGTAGTTTATAATGTACTGTTCTGTTGTTTGCACTGTTGTTTTTTGCACTGTTTTCATGACCATCTTAAATAATTGAGAAGGGGGTGATGTAGGAGGAGTATCCAGGGGTGCAGGGGAAGCACCCAGAGCAGGGAAGCTCAGGGGACATGCGCCGGAATCGGTAACCTCATTGGTCACAAGGTCACATGGTTTTAAGGGATAAAAACAGCGCTGGGTTTGAAATAAACTCTCTCTGATCACCACCTCAGCCAGGAGCAGACTCCATTTCTTTATTATATAAAGACCCCACGCAACAAGCTTCCATGTGGCACCAGTGCGAACCAGAGCCTCTGAAGTCAGAGCCAGACGTTCCCCAGTTAGAGAGAGCAGACAGACCTTAGGAACTGAGTTGTGGTATTTCCTAGTCAATCATGGAGAAGACATGAGACGGTGGGACAGGAAACCTACCCATGTCCTAGCAGCCCAAGTACAAGAGTTGAAGGAGAGAGAAAAAGGGAAGCCCATGAGAGTAAGTGCAGTACTGGTATCTCATGGACAAGGGTCTGACCTGCTAGAAGGTACCTCCTGAATGTATTCACAGGGAAAGAGTTGTGATGGCCCCAATTAAGACCAGTGTTAGAGGGGCCCTGCCTCTAGCCAGGTAGAGGCACGGGACAACCATGTCTATTGGACTGTGTGGATTCGATGGCCTGGCACGTCAGACCCACAAGAATACCAGTCTTTCGTTGCCACTGGCACTCAATGCACGTTAATGCCATCAGGACGTGTGGGACCAGAGACTATTTCCATTTCTGGGGTGACAGGAGGGTCTCAAGAGTTGACAGTGTTGGAAGCTGAGGTGAGTTTGACTGGGAAGGACTGGCAGAAACACCCCATTGTGACTGGTCCAAATGCCCCATGTATCCTGGGCATTGACTATCTTAGGAACAGGTATTTCAAAGACCCAAAGGGACATAGATGTTGTTTTTGAATAGTTGCTGTGGAGACAGAGGTGGCTAAGCAGTTGAATTCATTACCTGGCCTCTCGAAGAACCTTTCTGCTGTGGGATTCTTGAAGGTTGAGGAACAGCAGGTGCCAACTGCCACTACAACTGTGCATCGTTGGCAATACCGAATGAACTGAGACTCTCTGATCCCCATCCATAAGGTGATCCATGAGCTGGAGAGCCAAGGGGTGATCAGCAAGACCCATTCACCCTTCAACAGTCCCACCTGGCCTGTGCATAAGTCTGATGGAGAATGGAGATTGACTGTGAATTATCACGGCCTGAATGAAGTCACTCCGCCGCTGAGTGCTGCCGTTCCAGACATGTTGGAGCTCTAGTACGAACTGGAGTCCAAGGCAGTGAGGTGGTACACCACTACTGACATTGCAAATGTGTTCTTCTGCATCCCCTTAGCAGCAGAGTGTAGGCCGCAGTCTGCTTTCACCTGGAGGGGGGCGCAGTACACCTGGAACTGATTGCCCCAGGGGTTGAAACACAGTCCCACCATCTGCCACCGACCGATCCAGGCCACACTAGAGAAGGGTGAGGCTCCAGAACATCTGCAGTACATTGAGGACATCATCGTATGGGGAGACACAGCAGAGGAGGTTTTTGAGAAAGGAAAGAAAATCATGCAGATTCTCCTGAGAGGCAGTTTCACCATCAAAAAGAGTAAGGTCAAGAGACCTGCCCGAGAGATCCAGTTCCTGGGGGTGAAGTGGCAAGACGGACATTGTCAGATCCCTACTGAAGTCATTGACAAGATCACAACAATGTCTCCACTGACCAGCAAGAAGGAAACGCAAGCTTTCCTGGGTGCCATAGGTTTCAGGAGGATGCACATCCCTGAATACAGCCAAATCGTAAGCCCTCTCTATCTGGTAACCTGCAAGAAGAATGATTTCCATTGGGGCCCTGAACAGCAGCAAGCATTTGAATAGATTAAGCAGGAGATTGCCCACACTAGCCCTTGGCCCAGTCAGAACGGGAACAGATGTGAAGAATGTACTCTATTCTGCAACTGGGGATAATGGTCCTTCCTGGAACCTCTGGCAAAAGGTGCCTGGTGAGACCTGAGGCTGCCCACTCGGATTCTGGATCCAAGGCTACAGAGGATCTGAAGCCAACTACACTCCAACAGAGAAGGATATTCTAGCAACCTATGAAGGAGTTCAATCCGCCTCAGAGGTGATTGGTACAGAAGCACAGCTTCTTCTGGCACCCCAACTACCAGCACTGGGGTGGATGTCCAAGGGAAAGGTGCCCTCTACACATCATGCCACTGATGCTACATGGAGTAAGTGGATCGCCCTGATCACGCCGCATGCTTGTATTGGAAATCTGAATTGCCCTGGGATCCTAGAAATCATCACGAACTGACCAGAAGGTGAGAATTTTGGTCTAGCAGATGAAGAAGAAGAAGAACAGGTGGTACGGGCTGAGGAAACCTCAGCATACAATCAACTACCAGAAGAAACACGCTATGCCCTTTTTACTGGCGGTTCCCGTTTCATTGTAGGGATGGATCGTAAATGGAAAGCAGCTGTATGGAGCCCAACATGACAAGTTGCAGAAGCTACTGAAGGAGAAGGGGAATCAAACCAATTCGCAGAGCTCAAAGCTGTCCAGTTGGCATTGGACATTGCTGAAAGAGAGAAGTGGCCAAAGCTTTACCTCTACACTGACTCGTGGATGGTGGTCAATGCTCTGTGGGGGTGGTTGCACAGATAAAAGAAGACCAATTGGAAATGCAGAAGGAAACCTATCTGGGTCACTGATATGCGGCAAGACATTGCTGCCTGGGTAGAGAAGCTGATTGTGAGAGTCCACCACATAGATGCCCATGTGCCCCAAAATCGAGCCAATGAGGAGCATCGCAACAATGAACAGGCAGACCGAGCTGCACAGGTCAAGGTATCACAGGTGGATCTGGACTGGCAGCACAAAGGAGAGTTGTTCCTAACCCATGATGCCTCGGGCCATCAGGGCAGAGATGCCACCTATAGATGGGCACGAGACCAAGGGGTGGACTTAACCATGGACACTATTTCTCAGGTTATCCATGAATGTGAGACACGTGCTGCCGTTAAACAGGCTAAGAGACTGAAACCCCTGTGGTATGGTGGACGTTGGAGTAAGTATATGTACTGGCAGACCTGGCAGGTTGATTATATCACACTGCCACAGACCCACCAAGGTAAGCGCTATGTGCTCACCATGGTGGAAGCCACCACTGGATGGCTGGAGACGCATCTGGTGCCCCATGCCACTGCCCGAAATACCATCTCGGGTCTTGAAAAGCAAGTCCTGTGGTGACACGGCACCCCAGAGTGAATTGAGTCAGATAATGGGACCCATTTCAAGAACAGTTTAGTTACTACCTGGGCGAAAGATCATGGCATCGAGTGGGTGTATCACATCCCATACCATGCAGCAACTGCGTGGAAGGTTGAACGGTGTAATGGACTGTTGAAAACCACCCTGAAGGCGTTGGGTGGAGGGACTTTCAAGCACTGGGATCAGCACCTAGCAAAGGCTACATGGTTAGTCAACACTAGAGGCTCCATCAATCAAGCTGGCCCTGCCTAATCAGAGTCCCTTTACACGGTAGATGGGGACAAAGTCCCAGTAATTCACTTGAGAGGTATGTTAGGTAAAACAGTTTGGATTAATCCTGCAAACCCATTCATGGTACTGTTTTTGCTCCAGGATCAGGTAACACATGGTGGGTAATGCAGGAAAAGGGAGAAACACGGTGTATACCTCAAGGGGACCTCATTTTTGGGTGAATTTCCCATAACACTGTGCCTGTATTTGTATGTAAATATTTGAACTATGTATACAGTTGGGGTAATGAATGTATGTATGTGGTTGGAAAGTTTGAATCCAATATAGCATGTTAGTATGGAAAAAATTCAGGGGTGTATGATGTCATAGGTTTGAAAAGAGATGTTGGAATTTTTCCCCTAGTGTCCCATTTCCCTTCCCCCTCCTCACCCCCCATCTGTTTCTTCCGGGGTGGGGGGAGTTGGGAGGGGGAAACAGAGTGAAGCCGAATGTGCTGGGCAGTGCATGAGTGGGGGAAGGGGGAGGTTCCCTGGAAGCATGGTTTTTGGTTTTGTCTGCCGACCAGACAGAGAGGAGGGGCCCGGTTTCTTTTTTCTTTTCCTGAAAGGAAGTTTTTTTCCCCATGGGACACCTCGCAGAGGGCGACTGAGAGAGAGAGACTGACCCATCTCAGAGCGAGGTATTCTGCTTCTGAGACTGTACTTGTGGCAAAAAGGACTCTTTCATTGCTGACTGTGAAGCCATTGGCGGCTGCAAGCACATGTGGCTGCGAGCAGCTGTTGAGCTACCGGGACATTTTGCCTTCAGTTTTCCCCCCCTTCCCTCCCCCCTGGGTTGCCATGGGTTTCTCCCCCCCACCTGGGGAATTGGGACTTTATTTTGTTTCTTCTGAAAGTTTTTAATTGCACCATTTGTTGTTTATTCAGATTTTGTTAATAAAAAACTGTTCTTTTCCTTTTCCACACTTCCACCCGAAGTTTCTTAATTTTTAAATTGTAATGATGCCTTGGTCATTCCTACTGATTCTGTTAAACCTGCTCAAAGCTCATATAGCATTTGAGGGGCAGCTGTTGTGTATAACCCTGGGGACATGGTTCCCCATTTGCTCCTAGCTGTGATATCAGATGTGTTTGTCCCACTGTGAGACAGAAAGGGGGTATTTGATCCAGGGTGGGTGCAGGGCCCTGCTGAATTGTACATCTTTTTGGGGTACTGGGGAACCTTTACTCCACCTCTGGCAGCCTTACTGAGTTACCTGCATAACCTGACTGGAGTGAGAGCTGTTTGGCAGTGGGCCAAGCTATGGCAAGGAGCTTTGTGCATTTGCAGACCTGTTTTCATTGCATCTGTGCAATTATCCTTGAGTATATCTGAAGGGATTACATGACCCTTGGAGATATTACAAGGGAGTCAGTAAGTTTGCCGTGGGGCTAGTGCCTGCCTTGACCTCCTTCCTTGCTCCCCCCACCTCTGTTCCTGTTGAGGGGGTGGTGGTCCATATCCCATGACTTATAGGTATGGAGTTGGGAATACTTCTGTTGCATTCTTTGCTAACATCTGCTTCTCGGGTTTCCTGTGCTTCAGGTGTTTTCCACAACCCCCAAGACCTTCTCTAAGAGGGGAGGCGCTGGACCTGTGTTTTGGGCTTCAGGCTTGCACTCTGACTGACATCCTGCTGAGCATGACTGGTTTGTGCCTCACTGGTCTGGGTGGGCAGTTACTCCATCCTGAGCTAACAGATTTGGATGTATCCTTGCAAAATTACCATGTGTATACTTCAGTGTAATATTTCCTCTGTGTTGTTTCTGCTTTCCACATAGTAGATACAGAGCACCAGTGATGTGTTTGCAAGTGAGTACTTTCCTGGTCCAGTTGCTGCCATGCTGTATTCTGCCTCAATGCTATGCATGCGGTCTGAGCCTGATGTCTTGTACTGCTCCCATGTAACTGCCGAACTAGCTGCATTGAGAGGGATTCTGACATCAGCAGGACTCCATATGACAACTGAGGCACCTTGTTGCTGATGCCTTGCTACCTGAATGGTTTCATATCACAAAAGAAGGACTGGGACATTTTTCCTCTAGCGTTGCCTGTTTATCTCTTTGTGTATGCTGTGCATCTGCCACTGTATAATGCCATGCTCTGTATTTTTGATCCTAGTGGACAGTCTTCCTTAAGCGAAAGGGAGTGGAATGCAGGGATAGTGGTGCTTTTGGAAGAATTTGTAATGGGAAGCTAGAACTTCTTTTCTTAGTAAGCCTTTGTGGAAGTTTTGGTCTGGCTCCTCACCAAGTTCAAGAGTTCCCAGCTAAAACCACCCTTCCCAAAAAGGGAAAAAAACCCGAAGTAGCAGGATTATAGCAAAAATATATTTTTATACAATTAAAATACTATGTACATATAAAACAGGACCCCAAACAGTCTCCCCAAAGGGAAATGGGAAAAGGGGAAGGGGAAGGGAAAGGAAAAAAAAGGGACAAAAAACCCCCACAATAGAAACTCGAGGCAGACATGCACAATCAACAAAGAACTAGCAAAAGAAAATCTTACAACTCTCCTTGAGAAAACAGGATCATGCCAGACAAGCGCTGCCTCTCAAGGTCTACAAGGCCTCACTAGGCCTCACTTCCCCCTCACACGAGCAGGATCGGCTGCAGGGGACTGCTGCCTTGAGCTTCGCTGAAAAAGAGTCATGGTACTTTGAGCTGAGAAGAAAGGTGCAGAGCCCTGTAATGGGACTGCAGTTTACAGGGTGTAAAGGGAAGAGGACTGCCACTTGATTGTGGTGCGAATCCAAGCTTCCAAAAAGAAGGGGCCATGTGCCAGCAAGATTTTTGTCCCAGCACATTTCTCTCTGTGCCAACCTTATGGAGCTTTGGGCCCTTCTCCATCTCGCTGAGTCCAAAATGTCCATGTGCTTCTCGCACAGAAACATAGGTCAGGACAGAAGCAGTGCAGAAAACTGCTTCTGTGGAACTACGCCGGCGAGGTCTTGCACTTTGCTTGTCAGCTCTTCGGACTACCCCATTCTGTCACTCTTGCAGTCTTCATTTAAACGAAAAAGCTTCCAGCTGCAGTTTGCACAGAGAAATATGCCAGGAGAAAAGCTTGCTGGGACTCCTGCTCTGCAGGAGAGCTTGAAAGGAGCCAGCAGAGCTCCAGTGTGTTGCATGCAGCTGAAAGGTTGCTAGGAGAAGGGGGAATGGGACAAGCATTTTTGTCCTGGCATGTTCTTCTGTGTGAGAGGTAGAGCAGGTTCTTTGGTCTTGGAGAGCCTGAAGGAACGTGATGGTACTTCCAGCTGAGAAGGAAAGTGCAGAGCCCCTAGGTGGGACTGCAGTTTTCAGGATTTCTCTGCAGAACTCTCTCTGCCTTCCCCTTTTATTCGTATTCTTTGGTAAACAGGATCTGGTGTTGTCATTCAGTTGATCAGAGTTCCCAGGACATTTTGCAAACTCAATGTTTTGATTCGCACACTCCCGTGACTGTTTTCAGTCAGTATCATGCATACTTTTTAAGTAACTTTCTACTTTGAGAACACAGAATCTTTCTCAGCTCCAAGGCCAAAACATTCCCTTTTGGTTCTAATAAACTGAACAGCTGGTGCAGCTGCCTTAACTTGTTCCCACAGACTCCTGCTCTGTAGTAGAGTTTCAAAGGAGTCAGCAGAGAAAACTGGTTTTAACCCACAAAAACAAATATATAACCCAGCACCCTGGGACAAGAACAAAACAGTGTTCATTATCCCTTGGGCTGAGGACCACCTGGTCTCCCTGGGTGCAAAGTAAAAGAAAGGAAAACCTGTTGGTCTGGATGATGGTCACAGTTCTGTTGAAGTAATGATCACAGTCTTGTCGAGAGTGGCAGTCGCTGTACTGTTGAAGTTCTGGTTCTCCTCTGGATCTGATGAGTGCTACCCGAAGTCCCAAAACCCGAAGATTAAATATGCTCAGGTTTAGGTGGGAATGCCCAGTACCTCCCTCAGGTGGGGAGTTTCACAATGGGTGATTTAACTCTGTGAGTCATGGAATATTCTTGGAATCTTTGATGGTCTGGATCATTGCAGTTACCTATTATGCCAGTCCATTATGGCCCATTGACAGAGATGATCCCTTCAGGCTGGGTGTGAAGGTGCTAAACGCTCCCCAGAGGGGAGTTATCACAGCTGAGTCATTGGTGTGAAGACAAAGAAATGGGGTTCTTTAACACCCATCTTGTAGCCTGAGGTGTCAAGTGTGCCCTGGGCAGCTGCTGCAAACGATCCATTATTAGCAGTCTATCAGAAATTACATAGAGGGTGTAGAATACACAGTTTTGGTTATACCCACATAAACTGGTCCCAACCCCTGTAACTAGGACATTATCTACCCCTTATTCTAAATCATCTACGTCATGCCCAAATTAATATCTTTTTTAAGTATATACAGATATATATATATATATATATATACAGTTCTCACTCAAAATTAGGTCCCCTTGTGGTGCACAATGTGTTTCCCCATCTTTCTGCATTACCCACCAAGTGGAACCAGGTCCTTGAGCACAAACAATCCCATGGATGGGTTTGCCTTTGCTGAGGTGGGACTAATCCATCAGTCTTCCCTAACATACCTCTTATATGCACCATGAGGACTTCATCTACAGTATGCAAGGGTTCTGATTGGGCAGGGCCAGCTCGATTGATGGAGACCCGGGTGTTGACCAACCAGGTGGCCTTTGCTAAATGCAGCTCCCAATGTTTGAAAGTCTCCCCACCCAGTGCCTTCAAGGTGGTTTTCAGCAGTCCATTGCACCATTCAACTTTTCCAGCTGCTGGTGCATGATAGAGGATATGACACACCCACTCAATGCCGTGCTCTCTGGCCCAGGTGTCTATGAGGCTATTCTTGAAATGGGTCCTATTGTCAGAGTCAATTGTCTCTGAGGTGTTGTGTCATCATAGGACTTGCTTTTCAAGGCCCAGAATGGTATTCCGGGCAGTGGTGTGAGGCATGGGGTGTGTCTCCAGCCATCCAGTGGTTGCTTCTACCATAGTCAGCACATAGCGCTCGCCTTGGCAGGTTTGGGGAAGTGTGATGAAGTCAACTTGCCAGGGTTCCCCATACCTATATTTCGACCACAGACCAATATACCATAGAGGCTTGTGGTGGGTTGACCTTGGCTGGACGCCAGGTGCCCACCCAGCCACTCTATTGCTCCCCTTCCCAGTCGGACAGGGGAGAGAGTAAGATGGAAAACAACTTGTGGGTTGGGATAAGGCAGTTTATTAAAGCAGAAGCAAAGCAAAAGCTTGCACGTGCAAAAGCAAAGCAAAAGATAACAAGGTTTATTCTCTAGTTCCCATGAGCAGCAATGGCCGGCCACTTCTGAGAAGCAGGGTTTCAGCACGCATAATGGTTCCTTAGCAGGCAGCCTTTGGAGACAATGAATGCCCGCCTTCCTGCTCCTTGCCTTAGCTTTTATATCTGAGCTGACATCATATGGTATGGAATATCCCTTTGGTTAGTTTGAGTCAGCTGGCCTACTTGTGTCCCCTCCCATAATCTTACCCTTGCTTAAGGAAGGAATGTTCCAGTACTGATGCTGTGCTCAACAGTAGCCAAAACATCAGTGTGTTATCAACACCCTTCTAGCTACCACTGCAAAGCACAGCACTGAGGGCTACTATGGGGAAATGAACTCCATCTCAGCCAGACCCAATACAAGGCTTCACCCACTTGGCCTGCTTGATGGCAGCACATGTCTCACAGTCATGGATAACCTGTGAGATACTGTCCATGGTTAGATTCACCCCTCAGTCACGAGCCATCTGTATGTCACATCTCTCCCCTGATGCCCAGAGGCATCATGGGCCAATAGAGCTAGAAATAATTCTCCCTTGTTCTGCCAATCCAGATCTACCTGAGAGACTTTAATCCTGGCAGTTCAATCCACCTGCTCGTTGTTACAATGGTCTTCATTAGCCTGACTCTTGGGTACCTGAGTATCTACGTGACGGACCTTCACACTCAGCTTTTCTACCCGGGAAGCAATGTCTTGCCACATCTCAGCCACCCAGATGGGTTTTCCTCTGAGCTGCCAGTTCCTCCTTTCTCCATTGATCTAGCCATCCCCACAGAGCATTGGTCACCATCCATGAGTCAGTGTAGAGGTAGAGTCTTGGCCTCTTCTCTCTTTCAGCAATGTCCAAGGCCAGTTGGACAGCTCTGAGCTCTGCAACTTGACTCGAACCACCTTCTCCTTCAGTGGCTTCTGCAACTCATTGTGTGGGGCCCCATACAGCTTCTTTCCATTTTCAGTTCATCCCTACAATGTGACAGGAACCATCAGTAAAAAGAGCATACTGCTTTTCGTCTTCTGGCAGCTGATTGTATGGTGGAACTTCCTCAGCACATGCCACTTGCTCTCCTTCCTCTTCATCTGCTAAACCAAAATTCTCACCTTCAGGACAATTCATGATGATCCCAGGGCAATTCGGGTTTCTGATTCGGGCATGCTGTGTGATCAAATCAATCCACTTACTCCATGTAGCATCAGTGGTATGATGTGTAGAGGGCACCTTTCCCTTGGACATCCAGCCCAGTACTGGTAGTTGGGGTGCCAGAAGAAGCTGTGCTTCTGTGCCAATCACCTCTGAGGCGGATTGAACTCCTTCATAGGCTGCTAGAATATCCTTCTCTGTTGGAGTGTAGTTGGCTTCAGATCCTCTGTAGCCTTGGATCCAGAATCCAAGTGGTCGGCCTTGAGACTCACCAGGCACCTTCTGCCATAGGCTCCAGGACCATTATTCCCAGCTGCAGAGTAGAGCACGTTCTTCACCTCCAGTCCTTTCCTGACTGGGCCAAGGGCTACAGCATGAGCGATCTCCTGCTTGATCTGTTCAAAGGCTTCCTTGCTGTTTGGGGCTCCAGTGGAAATCATTCTTCTTATGGGTTACTAAGTAGAGAGGGCTTACGATTTGACTGTATTCAGGGATGTGCATCCTCCAGAAACCTATGGCACCCAGGAAAGCTTGCGTTTCCTTCTTGCCGGTCAGTGGAGACATTGCTGTGATCTTGTCAATGACTTCAGTAGGGATCTGACAATGTCCGTCTTGCCACTTCACCCCCAGGAACTGGATCTCTCGGGCAGGTCTCCTGACCTTACTCTTTTTGATGGTGAAACTGCCTCTCAGGAGAATCTGCATGATTTTCTTTCCTTTCTCAAAAACCTCCTCTGCTGTGTCTCCCCATACGATGATGTCCTCAATGTACTGCAGATGTTCTGGAGCCTCACCCTTCTCTAGTGTAGCCTGGATCAGTCCGTGGCAGATGGTGGGACTGTTTCCACCCCTGGGGCAATCAGTTCCAGGTGTACTGCGCCCCCCTCCAGGGGAAAGCAAACTGCAGCCTACACTCTGCTGCTTGGGAAATGGAGAAGAACACATTTGCAATGTCAGTAGTGGTGTACCACCTCACTGCCTTGGACTCCAGTTCATACTGGAGCTCCAACATGTCTGGCACAGCGGCACTCTGTAATGGGGTAACTTCATTCAGGCCGCGATAGTCCACAGTCAATCTCCATTCTCCATCAGACTTATGCACAGGCCAGATGGGGCTGTTGAAGGGTGAGTGGGTCTTGCTGACCATCCCTTGGTTCTCCAGCTCACAGATCACCTTATGGATGGGGATCACAGAGTCTCAGTTCATTCGGTATTGCCAACGATGCACTGTTGTGGTGGCAGTTGGCACCTGCTGTTCCTCAACCTTCAGCAGTCCCACAGCAGAAGGATTCTCTGAGAGGCCAGGTAATGAATTCAACTGTTTAATCTCTTCTGTCTCCACAGTGGCTATCCCAAAAGCCCAGCAATGCCCTTTTGGGTCTTTGAAATACCCCCTCCTGAGGTAATCTATGCCAAGGAGGCATGGGGCCTCTGGGCCAGTCACGATGGGGTGGTTTTGCCATTTGTTACCACTCAGACTCACTTCAGCTTCCAGTACAGTCAGTTGTTGGGATCCCCCTGTCACTCCAGAAATAGAGATGGATTCTGCCCCTAAATATTTCGATGGCATTGATGCCTCTGGATTTTTGGATTTTTAGCTTTTTGTAGATTTTAGAAGTGGCTGTATTATATCCCTTACCCTGTAGCACAGTAGTTTACACATTTTCCCAACACTGTTACCCCACTCCATATCAGTCCCTCAAAATTCCGTTAATTCCATTAGCTTGTTTAGACTTCCCTCAAGGTAGGCCTTCATTCTGTTTAAGAACATCTGCACCCTGGCCTGGACAACGAGATATCACACAGGCAAGGCGACCTTCAAGCCTGGAACTTTGGAGGAGCTCCAAGGACTGTCCGTGCTGTGACAAAGAGGAGGATGAGGAAGAGGGAGTCCCAGAGCCCCCTGCCTCAATTTCCAGAGGGGCGTGCCAGGAGGAGGTGCTGTGGGGCAGATAGACCTGGGATTGGATGGGTTAACACTTTAAATTGTAGAACCCCATGGACATGGGAGGTGCATCATATGTATTCCCTGGGCCTCAGGCCTGGAATTAAAGGACCTACCCTCTTTATCTTATCTTATACCCTAATTTGACCTGGAGTCTCTTTTTTCAGCAGTCTCTTAAGGCAACAGCATCAAAGTGCATTGTCCACCAGTGTCAACTAAAGCCTTTAATCTTTGTGGGTCTGTATTAGGGAGGGGTTCGAACATATTGAAGCCTGAAACCAAGACACCATTGCAAGCTCAACAAAACCCAATATTTATTACCAAGAGGTGGCCCACAAAATGAACAAACCCAAAAGGGAGGAAGGAGGAGAGAAATAAGCCCCCAGCACACCCTCCCCAGTTACCCAGCTGTTGCCCATAAAGTTATCTTACCGACCTAGCATACCTATAATTACCCATAGCAGAAGCTGCATCCTTGGAGAGTCAGTAAGTTCACAAACTGGCAGGCGTCCCCGCCAAAAGGCAACATTGTTCTTGGTGTGAAGTTAGCTTCCCTCCAAGAAAGCACTATCTGTTTTTTATACAATTAATTGAGTGGCCACAACCTCCCAGGTGTGGCCAGCACCGCGCAGCCCGAGGCCCTCAGTCCCACCTCCCAGTTATGTAAGTGCATCTCTTCTGTGCTCGTGTGGCTTTCCCTGCACCTGCGTACTGTACTCAGGGGGATCTTTTCCAAATGAGTCTCGGGGTGTCCTTCATCATCCTCTGTAGCAGTAAATCTGCAGTATATGAGAAAACTGCTGTTTAAACATGTTTCAAAATGGCTTTTTGTAGTCTCTTTGCAAACACATGCTTCTTTTTCCCAACATCCCCCACAGCAACTGTTATCTCCCATGCAGAAGTGTCCTGGGAAGATGTCCTGGTCTTCTCATTGGACCTTGTTAACCCCTTCCTGCGATTGGGTGTTCCTGTAAACCCCTTGAGACTTGTAATTGGTTACTCTGTGAATCCTCCTAACCCTATAAATGTAACCCCCCAACAATAAACTCTCTCTTGCCTCCTCTCCACGCCGGTGTGCTGTCTCTGTGGCTACCATGGGACCACGTGGGTGGAGGGAGGGGAGAGCACCTCTCCCCTCCAGGCTCAGGACCTGAAGAAACCCCTGGCCTGGAGACCCCCCTCCCTATCCACCTTTAACCATTGGAAACGGAACCCCACGATGGGAGGAAATGCCAGCCATACCCCAATGTTCTCTAGGGCAGGGAATTTCACAGTGGTGTTGTACTTGTGAGAAAGTATATCTCCTTGTTAATGAAAGTCTGGTGCTTGTTATTTTTACGGAGTGTCCTTTAGCAGAGTGATAATCATTCTGTTCTCTACATGATTTGTATTTTTCAGAACTTTAGCATTTCTCCCTCAGTTTTCTTATCCTGTGAGAAAAATCCTGATATAATGAATCTTATTTTATAAACTGTTCAATAGCTCCAGATATATTTTGTCAACTTCTCTACCTTTTCCAGTTCTATTAGGTCTTTTTTAAATGAGACGAAGTACAGAGCTATGAAGGATTTGAAATGTTCACTATGTCTTTACCAGTGGCATAAATAATGTTTTCTAAGTACTTAACTAGTAATGTGTAATATTCTTGTATTTTCAGTACTGCTCTAGCATGTTCAACACTGCATCATGGGGATCCTGGTTCTGACTACTAACCAGGAATTTACAGCACTGCAACAGCACTAGTTCTGCGGACTCTCCAATAAGACCCTAAAAATCTGGCTTGCACCATTGCTTACAATCTTTGAGACAATCTGGTAACATCGTTGTTGGAATAATTGGTTTAAGTTGCTTAAATAGTTTGCTGAAAAATGCTTTCTTAGCTTTATTGCTTTGTTGATATTCATATATCTATAAATTCACCTATTTTAACAGGTGAGGCAGCTTTTATCCATGGAGGCAAGAGGTACCTGTAAGACTACTCCATGAGGTAAAGATGATTGACTGCAGTCTGGGACAGGTTGGAACAGGACAACCTGTCCCCGGTAAGGCCTAGAGTTTGTCCAGAGAGTATAAACTCTCTGTGGTGAGCTACTGGCACTGCCAGGGTGCTTTTTGCATCCAGACGCAGTCTGCTTCAAGTAAACTCTTGACTGGCCTATTAAATCTGTGGCAGGCAGTTAATCGCTTTATGTGATAAAAGCACAAGCTTCTCTCTCAGAAGATTGAAATGTAGGAATTCCAAGATCTAAAATTCCTGTGAAATTGTCATCAGACAGAGTCACACTTCATCGACTCCCTAGTTGCATAAGGAGGTTTATTTGTGAAATTGTTTAATGTTTTAAGATCTGCTTTGCAGGAACTGCAGAAATTCATCATGTCATCTAAACCTATGAGACTGGACACTCCTGCTCATCTGTTCCAGCCCAAGGACTGAGTTTATGTTAAACACTGAGACTGAAACTCCTGCAAGCCAAATAAAAGGAACTGTTTTCAAGTCCAGCAGACCATCTCCAACGTGGACAGAGTTATCATCAAGGACCCTGAATTTCACCCAGGAAGAAGAAAACCTCTGTTCCTGAGACGAGTAGAGCAACAAAGACTGTTACAAGGACTGTTAAAATAGTGTTTAAGTTTTTCCTCTCTTGTTTGTATTGCTTAGTCTTTCCAGGAACTATGAATTAAGTTTAAAACCTAAATTTATATTTGGCTTTAACAAAATGCACCAAACATTCTTTATAAGTTGAGTGCTGAATTTGCACTGTGGATTTGACTAAGATTTGGCAACAAGTTTAAATTATATATTGGATAATTCTTTAAGATGTTTCATTAAGTTTATTTCCACAAACTTACTTCATAGTTACCAAACTGAATCTGAATAGAGCAGCAATTCATATGAGTGTAAAAACTGCATAGCTTGTTATATAGTTAGTGTTATGTATAAGTAGTAGAGATTGAACAAGATCTTTGAGCCTTGTTTAATCTCTAAAGGGGGGACTGATGCCTTAAGCCCCTAATAGTTTTTATTTTTCTAATATTTGTAAACCTTATAAGTTTTATAAGTAGTGGAAGTAGATTTTAAAAGCAGCAACCCTCACATCCCTTTCCCTGTAGCACCCTTAGTTTACACATTCCTTAACCCTCTTACCCCATTCTATGCACCTCGTATCACTCCTACTCCCGAATCCAGTAGAAATGTTTAGTCTTTTGTCAAGGCAAGGCCTAGATTGTTTGGAGAATGGTTGTATCTTGGCCTAAACCGCAGAACACGGTCAAGAATTAGGTGACTATGCACCCTTTGTGCTCTGAAGATGGTGAAGATGATGAAGTAAAAGCCCCCAGACCCATTTCTCAGGGGGTGGACCTGGGGCGGTCCGGAGTAAAGGCCACAGGGTGGACACATTTGGGATTGGATGGATGGTATTATAAAATGTAACCTCTCGGGCACAGCGGGCACGCGCGTCGTAACATCTTTTGCCTTGGCATAATAAACCCTTTCCTTATCTCACCCCTAATTAACTGCTCCAGAGATATTTTAGCACCAACATCCCACGGCATCAGTGATATGAGGATGATGGAATACTTCCTGAGGTGTGGGTTGATAGAGAACTTCTGTCTTCTTCAAGCTGACTTCCAGCCAAAAGAGCTCAGCAGCATCTGCAAAGCAGGATGTTAAACACTGCAGAGCTGCTTCTGTGTGAGCAACAAGGGCGGCATCATCAGCATAAAGCAGCTCCCGGACAAGACGATTTAATGTCTTGGTGTGGGCCTTCAGTTGCCTTAGGTTGAATAGGCTTCCATCAGTACAGTATCGAATGTAGATACTGTCCTGATCATCACCAAGGTCTGCCGTGGCCCTTTGGAGCATCATACTAAAGAAGACTGTAAATAGGGTTGGAGCGAGAACATAGCCCTGTTTCACACCATTCTTTATTAGAAAGGGCTCAGAAAGTGCATTGTCATATCTGACTTGGCCATGCTGATCCTCATGGAGTGAGATGATCATTTGAAGGAACTTGGTGGGACATCTTAAACGTTCCAAAATCTGCCATAGACCTTTTCTGCTCACAGTATCGAAAGCCTTGGTGAGGTCAACAAAGGTTACATAGAGACCTTTGTTCTGTTCCCTACACTTCTCTTGCAGTTGTCTGAGAACAAATATCACGTCTGTAGTACTCCTGTTGGCTCTGAAACCACACTGACTTTCGGGTAGAATTCCTTCTGCTATAAGTGGGTATTAGTCTGTTCAAGAGTATTCTTGCCAGGATTTTGCCAGCAATGGAGAGCAGAGTAATACCACAGTAATTTGAGCAATCAGATTTAATTCCTTTCTTCTTATACAAAGTGATGATGACTGCATCACGAAGGTCTGATGGTAGTTCGCCTAGTTCCCAACAGCGTACCACAAATTCGTGAAATTTGGCATGGAGTACAAGGCCCCCATGTTTCCAGACTTTGGGTGGAGTTCCATCAACCCCAGCTGCCTTGCCGATTTTCACCTGCTGTATGGCCTTGAGGGTTTCTCCTAAAGTGGGGGCAGTATCCAATTCGTACTTCACCAGTTGTGTGATGGACTGAATTGCTGAGTCTTGGACTACACGCTTGGTACTGAAAAGAGTCTGAAAGTGTTCAGACCATCGATTCAGAATGGAGGTTTTATCTGTTAGAAGCGTTTGACCATCAGCACTGAGTAGAGGACTTCGGACCTAGTATGTAGGCCCGTATGCTGTTTTCAAGGCCTCATAGAATCCTCTGTGATCACCTGTATCTGCTCATAATTGAGTTTTTTCAGCTAGATCGATCCACCACTTGTTCTGGATGTCACGGAGTTTCTGTTGGAGCTTGCTGCATGCAAGACGAAAGGCTGCTTTTCTTGCGTGACAGGATGGCAGTGCAAGGTGTGCTTGGTGGGTAGTTCTCTTCTTCCTCAACAATTCCTGGATCTCTTGATTGCTTTCATCAAACCAGTCCTTGTTCTTCTTGAAGGAGAACCCTAAGGATTCTTCAGAGGACTGCAGGATGCTGTTTTTAATATGGTGCCAAATTATTTCAGGAGAGGAATCTGTAGAATCTGTGGAATGGTTTTCAAGCCTTGTTTGAAGGTTTGCCTGGAATTTGTCTCTTACTGTTGCTGATTGGAGATTGTTAACTTGGAGTCTTCTCCTTGGGATACTGCCAATTTGAGATTGAAGTTGAGTCTGCAGCACACAAGCTGATAGTCTGTTTGGCATTCTGCGCTGGGCATCACGCGGGCATGGTGGACATCGTGGACATCTCTCCGTCGCACTAAGACATAATCGATGAGGTGCCAATGTTTAGATCTGGGGTGCATCCAGGTTGTCTTCAGATGATCTCTCTGCTGAAAGATAGTATTAGTGATGGTGAGCTGTTACTCCGCACAGAATTCTAGCAGAAGTTGACCATTATCGTTGCAGTTTCCAACACCATGCTTGCCTAATATTCCTTTCCAGGCTTCAAAATTCTTACCTACTCTGGCGTTGAAATCACCAAGGATAACGATCTTATCATCTGCAGGCACCTTTTGGGTAAGGCAGTGCAGGTCAGAGTAAAATTTATCTTTTTTGGCAGGGTAAGCTTGGAGAGTTGGGGCATATATACTAAAGAGGACAACGTGTTGCTTGTTGTGTAGTGGAAGGCATAGGGAGATAATGCGGTCAGAGTGACCTGTCAGTAGATTTTCGAGTGTAGGAACAATAGAGTTTTTGATCATGAAGCCAACTCCTGAGATACGCTTTTCGGTTCTAGGCTTACCTGACCAAAAGAGGGTGTAATTGGCACCATGTTCTCTGAGGCTGCCTTCCATGTGAAGGCGAACTTCACTGAGAGCAGCAATGTCGATGTTAAGACGAGCCAGTTCATGGGCAATTAGGGCAGAACGGAGCTCAGGACGCCCGCTATCCGCAGAATCAAGCATGGTTCTGATGTTCCAGCATGCTAGAGTTAATTTAGGTACACCTTTGGAGGCAGGTGCATGCCATTGTCTTTTGATCTTTGTGCAACCACATTGAAAGAAGATGCCCGTTGGTCTGCGGTTAACCAACCAGGTGAAAGTGGAGATGAGCTTTGTTTAGGTCACCTTTTCTAGGCCCCTCTCCGAGTGGAGCAAGCAGTGCTGTTCTTGAAAAGGCTGCTTGGTCATTCAGGGTGCTGCCTCAAGAGACTGTCATCTCCGGTCAGTCTCAAGTGACCAATATCCTGAACCGCCTGTATGCATGGTTGGGTCTGCTGCTTCCAGTGCACCTTTCACCTGCCGTTTCAACCCTCGCCCGTCGCTACAGGGCTTTGTGAATGTGGGTAAAGCCTTCAAGCCTGTGCAATGGATTTTTTAAGTGAGATGCAATATGCGCAGAACTGAACCCAGCCTTGAATCCTAAGGTTCATCTGCCAGGGCCGAGTGAGCTTGGACAGTGGCAGCAAAATCCTCAGGACATAGGTTTAATTAGAGTGACCTTCTCTTAGATGGATGGCCTTACAGGGCTAAGCGAGTACCATCTGCCTGAGTTTGGGAATTAGAGTTGTCCTTCTCCTAGCATGGTTGCCAGAAGGCTAGTGAGCCCATCCTGCCCATGGACATATTATATCTGACCCTACGTTTTTGACCTGACTGTCATGGGAGACCCTGCCGACAGCATGTACTGTCGGCAGCATAGCTCGTAACCTCATAGGGATACACAGGCTTCGTCCCCACTGAGACCTCACAACCCGTCAGACCCCCTCCCCCACCCCCAAATTGGACTGGCAAACCTCTGTGCGCTTTGAAGATCCTCCTCCCTACTCCCCTTCTCTGGGACGGTCCACCAGACCCCCCTCCCTTTGCCCCCCCCC